>NC_132980.1:4096071-4203571 GCF_047496725.1 Anoplolepis gracilipes | reverse complement strand
GGTTTCTAAGGGGACATAAGATGGTGCCATTAGTTTGACCTTGAAGAGTCACACGAAGATCACGTGAAGATCATTTAGAATTTCTTAAATGGAACACCCTATATATTTTTGCTTATCTCGAGAGCTTTCCAAAACACTATAATCAAATGTTTTATTGTGAAATACTTTTCGAGTTATAGAGCTTCAAAGTTGCAATATTTCGACATAAAATACAAGATATCTCGTAAAATATTCATTTTTCGATTATCTTACCCTAATACTTTTATGCACAGAATAATGAGATAAATCAATTGGCGTAATTAAAACACATAATTATGTTAAAGTAAAAATGTGTAACTGCTAGTTGCAAATTCAGATTTTTTCTTAAAGATAACTATGTGTTCTCTTAACACCAATTGATTCGTCTCATTATTCTGTGTATAAAAGTATTAGGGTAAGATAATCGAAAAATGAATATTTTACGAGATATCTTGTATTTTATGTCAAAATATTGCAACTTTGAAGCCTTATAACTCGAGAAGTGTTTAATGAAAAAACATTTTATTACAGCAAGGATATGTTTTTAAAAATGGTAGGTTCTATTTAAGAAATTAAAGATGACCTTTACCTTCAAACGACTATCTAAGGTCAAACCAATGGTACCCTCTTATGGCTCCCTCGAAACCATACAATTTTTGTCTGAAACATTTTTGTCTAAAACTTGTGGATTTTGAGATATTACAATGGATAGATTAAAATGTCCTCCCTCCCTCCCTCCCTCCCTCCCTCCCTTTCTTCCTTCCTCCCTCCCCCCTCTCTCTCTCTCCCTCCCTCCCTCCCTCCCTCCCTCCCTCTCTCTCTCCCTCCCTCCCTCCCTCCCTCCCTCCCTCCCCCTCTCTCTCTCTCTCTCTCCCTCTCTCTCTCCCCCTCTCTCTCTCTCCCTCTCTCTCTCTCTCCCTCCCTCTCTCTCTCTCTCCCTCTCTCTCCCTCTCTCTCTCTCTCTCTCCCTCTCTCTCCCTCTCTCTCTCTCTCTCTCTCTCTCTCTCTCTCTCTCTCTCTCTCTCTCTCTCTCTCTCTCTCTCTCTCTCTCTACACACACATATATATATACAGATAATATATTGTAATATGCTTTTTATAGTTCAGCGTTGATGAAGAAGCAGGAAAGCGTCAAATATATCATAGATATTGCATGGAACGCGCAGCTTCACATCTAGCGCATGTATTTACAACTGTTTCGGATATCACTGGTTTTGAAGCCGAACACTTGCTCAAACGAAAACCTGATATTATCACGCCAAATGGATTGAATGTAAAGAAATTTGCAGCATTACATGAATTTCAGAATTTACATGCTATTAGTAAAGAAAAAATACATGAATTTGTGCGAGGTCATTTTTATGGGTTTGTATTATACATGTAATAATTTCTAAGATATATTACTTTCGTACTATATTTGAATTAATTTATGCATATTTTTGCAGGCATTATGATTTTGATTTAGACAAAACGTTGTATTTTTTTATCGCTGGCCGATATGAATTCGGAAACAAAGGCGCTGATATTTTCATAGAAGCTCTAGCCAGATTAAATCATTATTTAAAAACGTCCAGACCTGATTTAACAGTAGTTGCTTTCCTTATTTTTCCTGCAAAAACCAATAACTTTAATGTGGAATCTCTTCGTGGTCATGCTGTAAGTTAATATTAATATTTTTTTATAATAGTAATAATTGATAGTCTGTTAATTTGTTAATATCTCCTTAAATTATCATCATCAGGTAACTAAATCTTTACGCGACACTATCAATGATATACAGCAGAAAATAGGTAAACGGATGTATGAATTATGTCTCTCTGGTCGTATGCCTGAAGCTCAAGACTTGTTGCAAAAAGAGGATACTATTAAAATAAAACGGTTTGTTAATTATTAAAATAACATTTTCTAATGAGTCTTAATCTATTGATCTCCTATTTTAATTTGTAGATGCCTGTATGCTCTTCAAAGAAATGGACTGCCACCTATTACAACACATAATGTTATTGATGATTGGAATGATCCAGTATTAAATGCTGTTAGAAGATGTAATCTCTTCAATACTGTCCATGATCGCGTTAAGGTAATATGGGAATTCTGAAGCGAAATCATCAAACTTTGCCAATATATTCCAGAGATTATTCTTAAAAAATTCATATAACATTATGAATCTCATCAACCTTACTATAGAGATATAGGAAGTTTGATAAAATAAAGTTTAATTTTATATTCAAATTAAACTTTATAATTCACTTGTACTACTTTTTAATATGTAATCAATTTTAAATAAAAATTATAAAAACAAAAAAAAATAAAAATATGTTATAAATTATATGCTATAATCATAAACAATGCAATGATGGAGAATGCTCATTTTTCAATTGTAATAAAAATTTTATTTCATTATTCTGTATTTAAAATAAATAATCGTTATTTCAGTCCACATCTTGATAACGAAATTGAATCGATCTATAATACTTGAATATTTTTTAATAATCTCTCGAATACGCTGGCAAAGTTTGTCGGTTTTGTTTCTAAAAGAAAAAAAATACTTTGTATATATTTTATACTTTCGTATGAGATTTGGAAAAACACCTATGTGAGATTAATATGTGTTTGACTGATGTTTTTTTATAAATAATATATATATATATATATATATATATATATATATATATATATATATATATATATAATATATAATTTACAGATGGTATTTCATCCAGAATTTTTGTCTTCAACAAATCCGCTATTTGGTCTCGATTATGAAGAATTTGTCAGAGGATGCCATTTGGGCGTTTTTCCTTCATATTATGAACCATGGGGATATACACCGGCTGAATGCACGGTTATGGGTATTCCTAGCATGACCACTAATTTATCAGGATTTGGATGCTTTATGCAGGAACATATAGCAGATCCAATGAGTTATGGTATTTACATTGTTGATAGACGTTATATTAGTTTGGAAGGGAGCGTTCAGCAGCTTGCTCAGTATATGTTTGATTTTGCGCGACTTAGTCGCCGTCAACGTATTATTCAAAGAAACCGTACAGAACGTCTTAGCGATCTCCTCGATTGGCGAAATCTTGGCATTGTAAGAT
The DNA here is from genome assembly GCF_047496725.1 of Anoplolepis gracilipes. NCBI lineage: Eukaryota > Metazoa > Arthropoda > Insecta > Hymenoptera > Formicidae > Anoplolepis > Anoplolepis gracilipes. Next base: position 4,200,452 of record NC_132980.1, on the reverse strand, counting down.
ATACGAATATGCAGACTCTCACACATTCATTTTTAATTATTTATCTTACATTGGTCTCTTTTATATACTTTCCAGTATTATCGTCAAGCGAGAATAAAAGCGTTGACCACGGTATATCCAGAATTGGCGTCCGAATATGCAGAAGGTGGAGTTGGTCGATTCAATTATCCCAGACCAATTAGCGAACCACCATCTCCATTATCTTCACGGCACACGACACCGGCTGCTTCTGTACACGGTTCAGATGATGAAGATGAAGTTGATGATGAAAAAGAGGTAAATAGTTTAAGTACGATATAAAATTGAAATATATAAAATATTACATAATATATATAATAAAATATAATATTTAATATATTATATAATATCATATAAATATTATATATATTTTTTTATATAAAATTGAAATATATATAAAATGTGATTTCGTACATTATTTATGTATATCATTTATATATTTTATATATTATATTTATATATTACACACACATAATTTATATATTTTATTTATATATTTATATATATCATTTATATTATAGCTAGAAGAATTGCGGCAGTCAAACGAAAGATAAATATAAAAATAGCAATATAAAAGCGATTAGATCCAAAAGTAGTAAACATCCTATAAGATTCAAGAGACTGGAATACACAGTACAGTGCCAAAACGTTAATTATGAGAAGTTCCTCCATGAAATATATATATCTATGTATTCAAATTTCGAATGGCTCTTATTAACATATGTCACTGCCGCGCAAAACATAAAATAGAATAGTTAAGAACAAAGTGAAGATATACATGCAGCAATAATTGTAATGAGTCGCAATTATTATGATCATAATGTGCAATAACATTATTATTACTTTATATTTTTTAATAACATAATTTGTTCATTTGATTGATCTAATTTTTTGATCGTATATGATATTCTAATAATTAATAATCGTTTTACTATATTAATTGATATATTTAAATTAATTTTAAAAAATATAATGTAATCAGAAGATTGAATCAAAGAAGAGATCGTATATGGAGATCATATATATCACATCATATTTCAGATATGCACGTTTATATGTTGTGTTTAACTTCATAGGAGTTACCAGATAATAAATCTGATATACATACATATACATTATTACACTATGAGTAGAATATATTTCTGTTATATAGATTATATTTTTATTAGAATTGATATTTTAATAAAAGTTTATCTACAAGGCATGAGTTACTTATTTCTTGTAATATTATAGCCTTACTATTTATAAGAAATAACAGTATATGTATACACAGGATGAGGAAAAAGTATGGAAACTCTGAAAAAAATAAATTTTATAGAAAAATGTTTTAGACAAAAATTGTATGGTTTCAAGAGGGACATGAGATAGTGTCATTGATTTGACCTCGAATAGTCACTTGAAAGTCACGTGAAGGTCACCTTCAATTTCTTAAATGGAACACTATTTTTAATTACATATTCTTGTAGCTTACCTCGAGAGCTTTCCAAAATACTATAATAAACTTCTTTTGGTTAAGAATTTGCTGAGATATTTTAAAGTTTGTCATGGTACTTTTTAATAAAAAATATTAAATAAATGAAAAAAATTGAATAGATCTTGTCTTAGATTTTTTTTCTGTAAAACTTATATTTTTTTAGATTTTTCAGCGTTCCATACTTTTTCCTTACCCTGTATCTACAGGGTGTCCCCGAATTGCCAGATTAATTCTTGTGAGTAGATAGAGCGTGTTAAACTGAAAACAAGTCTTATATCATTTTGCTAAATTCGCAATAATTAATGAAATATAAATTTTTCAGCGTTCCATACTTTTTCCTTACCCTGTATCTACAGGGTGTCCCCGAATTGCCAGATTAATTCTTGTGAGTAGATAGAGCGTGTTAAACTGAAAACAAGTCTTATATCATTTTGCTAAATTCGCAATAATTAATGAAATATAAATTAATAAAAATCGACCAATCCGTGCCAGGATAAGCGCGCGGCGCGAAGAAGCCTCCTATTCGTTACTTGATACTAGGCGCACGACGAGACAGTAGGCGGAGCGCTCTACAAAGGACGTACAAAGGGGGTACTGAAAGAGATACGTATAGTGCGCGCTGCGTTTATATCTTGCCGCGCGTCTATACTGATACGGATTGGCCGATCTTTATTAATTTATATCTCATTAATTATTGCAAATTTAGTAAAATGATATAAGATTTTTGTTTTCAGTTTAACATGCTCTATCTACCCACAAAAGTTGATCTGGCAATTCGGGGACACTCTGTATATAAAATAGTATGTTGCTATATTGTATAAATATGTTGATAAACTATATTATAATAAGTAAAAGATACTTCAATGATAATTAGAAGTTTTACTTTATATCAATTATTAACATAATATACAAAATAATACATAAAATGGCCAAATTACAACCTCTACGACACAATTGTAAAACACATTTGCATTTATCAGATCAAATTTTAGCTACTATATGTGAATTTTAAATAAATATTTACAAATTACAAAGGAAGTAAACATTATATAATAACTTCATAGCGCTTATAACAATTGCAACAATATATAAAATATAATTTTGGATGATTTGGAAATGTGTTCAATTATAATAATAATCATATAACAATAAAATCATAATTTATAATATATGATAATGGAATGGTCTTTTAATTGCATGGAGCTAATTAATTATTTTCACAATGAGATTCTATAGTAGTCTGTATATTTTTTAATTCGTCTATTCATGCTTTTTTCTCTATATATCTTGATAAACTATGTTAAAAATGTTGACATTAAATACAAATGTTCTAGTTTCTAATATGTCAATTATTATGTATCATATTAATTATGAATTAAATAACTATTAGGATTTTTGTTTCCGCAATTATGGGTAATATTATATAAGAAAAACCTATATATATAAACTTGTAGAAGAATAATTGATGTCTCGACATAATACTTTTATAATAACTTATCATCAAAACTATTTATGAACATTGTGTTAGAAATATTACTCAAATAAAAATTAATTAATTTCTGCAAAAAATAAATTAATGCACAAGCATAATAAATACTATTATGTGTGACATTATTTTAATCTAAATGGCGTACCACACACACACACATTATATATTAAATACTAGAATTTTAAATACTATTAAGGAAGAATAAATAGAACATTAAAAGATATAAAACGCGTAACATAGTTATATAATTATATATACATACATACATACATACATACATATATATGTATGTAATATAATTATATATACCTACATACATACATACATACATATATATATATATATATATATATATATATATATATATATATAGTTTATATATATTTTTAATATTTCAATTATTCAATACAATTCTTTTATAAAATTTGTTGGGGTATGTTATTTGTTAATTGCGCACAAAATAATTAAATTAAAATCGATAATTTTATGGAACTGTAGAAACTTGTTTTTCTTTAAATATATATTTTTGTTTTAATAATAGTACGATTATATAAAAAATATGCAAATATATAGTTTAATATCTATGATATAATATATATGTGTTGTTATGAAGAATTAAGTATTAGCTATATGACTTTGTCATTCAATATATTTTATTCTTGAAGAATTAGTTGATTATTTTTACATATAAAATTGCAAAGTTTTACATTATAAAGTTATATGCGACAAAAGATATATCATCATAACTATCCAAAATTAATTTGACTCTCCTTGAAATATGTTTTTAAATACAAGAATCTTTCAAATGGCGAATTTAAACACATCTATTCATCCTTTACTAATGCATACTAAAGGTTGCATCAGGAGAGACAATAGTATTTCGCGCTAAAGAAGGAGATGCAAAGTCTTGAAAAATTAAAATATTGAAATTTGGAAGACATGATACGATATTATCTCAAAAGAACTCAAAATTATTAATTTAAACATTAAAAAGCTTGCTTATGAAACAATGTAACTGCATATTTTTTACGTGGATTACATTTCTTGATGGATATATAGAAAATAATGTGATTACTTCTCAACTATGCAGAAATGCTATCCAGAAGAAAAATATATAGCTTTATTTCTTTATAAGCAAACTTCCTGTAATATTTAAATTAGCTTAGTAATTAATAATTTTACAAATTAATAAATTTATAAATTAATAATTTTACACTTTGTATTACTTTATTTATTAAAATAGTAATAATTTTAAACTGCACACCTGTTTATTGGAAAAAATTTCTTGTATTGATTTTTATTTATGTTAAATATTTTATATTTTAAACATATTTCTTATGAATTGTGTAATTTAAAATAATAATTAAAGAAAAATTGATACACATTTTTCGTTGATTATTATTATAGATATAAAATGAAAAAAAAAACAGAATATTAAAAAAAATACTTTTTTCTTTTAAAAAAAGAAGCCAAAGATATGTGTCTATTTAGAACATTGTTATGCAAAAAAGTGTTTCTTTAATGTATATATTTCATTCCTGCAAAAAATACTAGTACTTGTACAAAGAAACTATAAAATTCAGAACAATTAATTTTTTAAAATCTTCTTAAGCAAAAAAAATTATTCTAAATTAGTCTCCCACACAAACCATTAACAAAATTATAATTACAAGTTCTCAAAAGTTTTTTTTTATTATATTAGTTTTTTATTCTATTATATATTATAAAATTTATGTAAATATGTTTATTCATAAAAAAAGTAATCACATTATATATATTATTGCTGACAACAATTTGATGTTTTATAAAAGAATTAATTATAACTTTTTACTTGTACAATTGCAGGGAATAGATTTATATAAACAAATTAGGGTGGTACTATTTAAAAAAATGAAAATGATCTTAAAGTAATTTCATGACCTTCATCTAAAATCAAACCAACCACATCATCTCATGTCTCCCTTAAAATCATAAAACTTTATACAAAACATTTTTCAAATGGAAGTTTTCGAAAAATATCATTTAAAATGGGCCACCCTGTATATTTTATGCTTATATTATACACATATATATACAACTCCTATAACTAAAGATATTTAAGATATAAAATTTCTTGAGGAATATGTATCAATAAAGATAATATGATTAAAGTAATTTAAGAATAAACAAAAAACTTAATATCACAAAACTACTATATATAATGTGTAATCTCCACAGATATGTATTATATAATTACAATACAATAAAATGTACTTCTTTGTACAACTATTTTAGAGCGATAAAATGTACATTAAAGAAACTTTTTTGTATAATAGTTTTCTACACAGCGTGGAATCGACTTTTTAAAATTTCTTTTCAAAGTAATTTTTTAAACATATATATATAAAGTATTATCTATAAAAAAAAATAATACAAATATTTTAAGGAATTAAAATTCAATAATGATATTTTGAGTTATTTAGCAAAATTATATAGATTCTTTTATCATCAAAGTGTTTATATATTACACCATTAGAGTTATATACTTCATATATAGTAGCCTTTAATATCCACTAATGCCATGTAGTGCGGATAATTAAATTTGCTATAAGAATCACATATTTTTATGTGCTTATTTTGAGATTTAAGAGGATTTTTGTGCGAAACAACGCTTATATTTGATTCTCAGCATTTATTATCAGTAAGATATATAAAAAGTGATTTTATATGTATTTTATAACTGTGTTTAAATTTTTTTCCAAAAATCTAAAATTTTTAAACTACTACACCTTCATTATTTTTTACACATATTATTTTTGTAAAATTTAAACTTTTGTCATGTATAGATAAATTTGGCGTAACATTCGCTTTTTAATTTTTATTCTTAGAAGTTTAAATTTCACAAAAATAATATTGTATATATAGTAAAGGTAAAGATATTTTTAAAAAATATTAGTTTTTTGAAAAAAATAATACAGTAATATGAAGTACAAAGAAATCATAAGTTTTTGCTAAAACATTTTTATATACAATATCTCATCGTTTAGATGTTTTTATTTTATAACAAATTTATGTTGTGTATATTCTCTTTTTCAGCTATAATTTCTGTTTATTACAATTTTATCTCTTAAATTTCCAAAGAGTACGCAAATAAATATTTTTTAGATTTTTGTGCTTAACAATATATTTCAAGGAGGATCAATCAATTCAGGACAATTGTGACACGTCCCTTGTTAGTTAATAAATGTATAATAATCTTAAATAAAATAATTTCTTTCAATTTTTGTGTTAAAAATAATAATTTCCATTAAAATATAGGTCTTTGATTATAAAATAGGTAATTATTGAAGCAACTTTTATCGTTGACAAACTTGAGAAGCTTGATTCATACTTAATGCAATGATAATAAAATTGAATGGTTTTATTTTATACTGGCAAGTTTATGCTGCGTACTTTTTATTACGATTGTTTGCTAAGTAAATCATGAAGAAAGGATAATATTCCTTCTTTAGACCATTAATACATACAACCTTTGGTTACATAAGAACATTAATATTATTAATTATTATATTATAATACAAGTCTCATACACACGCACGCACGCCTACGCGCAGGGACTTACGTGCACACATATACATACATACACATGTATTTAAAAACTATTCTACTAGTCTTTAGTTAATTGGCATTTCATGGCATATGGCCTCAAGATACAATGGATGAGTCATAATCAGTTCTATATTTAATAGCGAAATAGTTATTTTATATTTACTTAATTTATCTTGTATGACTTTTCTAAACAAATATAGATTATATAGCCTAATATTTCAATAGCGTGATAGTGATTGGAAATGATCTAGCTTTTTTCATCGTATAAAAACGGTGATACAATAAATTTTGTGCTACATAAGTTTGTGTTCTAATATTGCATACATACGAGATATTATTCATTTTATCAAATTTAAAAGCGAATTAATTGTAAAAGCGAGTATAATCAATCAGTAGCAAAAGAGAAAATTTTCATCATGCAATTATGACAAGCGTATGAAATGTTTGCGCGAGATAGTATTTTTAAAATATGTTTAAATTAAAAAGTTAGAGAATTATTAAGCATACAGTGTTTAAAAGGAGACATATTCTTTATCATTATCTTTGATATGCCAATACAATAAATATGAAAATGATCGTATTTCTTTCATCGATGGACGGATTTTACGTATGACTTGATGATTGAGTTCCTCCTATCCGCTGTTGCATCATAGACAAAAGTAATTCGGAATACTGCTGCATCATATTAACTACCTTGCCCTGATCCTGACCTGCGAGTAACTCTTGAAACTTCGCGGTCGCCTCGTTGGCGATGACACTCTTGCTACTTCCGTCGTTGTGACCCTCATTACCGGCGATGACCAATCTCAAAGTACGCATCGTTTCATTAACAGACGATTCCAATCCTCGTAGCATCGTGTTCCTATCGATCGCTTCCGCAGAGGGGTCATCATTGTCTATCGTCAAACGTTTGTACAGTTGTACAACATTGTCTGCAGTTCGCATGAGCTCGTCCGCGATCGTGTTACACAATTGTGTGGACACTGTGAAAATCAATCGTATCAATATTAGATAGATATTATAAATTTGACAGGATAAAGTATGATAGTAATGTAAATGATATGTCATGCAGCGGGCAGGTTACATTGCTTCTAAAATCCGTATGAGATCATGCTATTATAACTGATATCTAGTCATGTAATTTTCTAATGACTAATTTTTAAGATCTATTAATGATTTGAAGAAATATTATCGATATGAGCTTTTGAATAATCTATCTATGATCTCTTATGTTGTAATAATCAAAACTATATACAAATATAAAACGTAGGGTACAAATTTACAGGGGATACCTGAAATATTATTATCTACAAAAATGAGTTAAATTAAAATTGCGTGGTTTTGAGAGAAGTATAAAATGGATGATGCAAAAATTTTTTTTGGTGGAGACTTTTCGGAAATTTAAAGGTAACTTTTGAATTTTTAAATGGAAATATGTGCTTTCTAAAGTAAAAATACATATTTTTTATCATGGATTTATAGTCGAGCTCTGATGATTGTGCAGAAAGAACAAAATCATAAGAAAAAAAAACCATCGCTCTTTTACTAACATTAATTTATTTACAGGAAGCAACCCAATAAACGCCACATTAACGTTATACAAGTACAACATAACTAAATATTACATAATGTTACCAGTTAAAAAGCCACCATGTAGATGTAATTTCCCTCATAATATTACACTCATAAATGTGACATGACATTAATTTATAATGTAATATAACATTATATTATATTATTGTTAGATCGTAGTTATACATATAACATTTACGATTAGGTCAGTTTGGAAACGTAACATATAGTCAAATAAAACTCGAGATTTAATTTATATAAAAATTAAATTTTCCGATTTTTCGTCTCTAGTAGACAGTAAAAAAAATAGGAAATTTTCAATTTATTTGCCTAATTTCAAATGAAATTAAATCTGTTCTGAATCTTTTGTTAGGATTTTATCAGAAATTAAATTGATACAAAAAGATACAAGAAAATAGATTTTTTATCCTATGTATAATACATTCAAAATATCATTGAGTTTTAAAAATAAAATTTAAATATCTAAAAATCTATAATTTTAAGAATGCGTTATATTATTTATAAATAATTATTTTATAGTATATGATATTTATAAAAAATCTCTAAATAATTTTTAGATTTTACATAAAATCTAAAAAAGTTTTAGGATTTTGAAAATGATATAATATATAATATGATTTTGAACATTCCATAAATAATGATTTTCAAGGTCATTTCAAAGATAATTTAATTTTACTAAATAGGAATTTATATATTTTTTAAATGTATTAACTTTTCAATAACTTAACATAATCATATATTTGCTTTTAATATGAAAGTTTTGCAGTTTATTTTTACATATAAAATAAAGTGTTCAGAGTTTACCTTTCTCCTTTCAATGCAGAGGCAAAAAGAGAAATTCTGAACTAGCACAGCAAGTTTAGCTAAAAAGAATAGATCTATTGATCGATTTAAAAAAAATCAAGTTAGTTTTGAAATTATTTTGAAAATTATTATTTATAGAACGTTAAAAGTCATTATGTGCCCCCCCTCCCCCCTTCCTCAAAGCATTAAAACTTGTAAAATATTATTTTATACACTCTTACAATTAGTTTTTTTTAAATATATGGATATTACTTTTTAAAAATGGAACATCCTGTACATACAGGCTGCGATCAGGGAGCATACTTTTAGCGCTATAAATGAGTTCTACTCCTATTCAACTTTCAATAAATAACAAAGATAGAACGATGCTTTTAGTGTGTAAGCTGCTCTTCGAATCCAGCCACACACTCATATATACAGAATTATAATACATAAAATAATAATATAATTAAAAAAAATAAATTAAATAACTATGTAAATACATATTTAGATTAATTACAAAAATAAACTAAAAATATTTTTGTATAAGAATATTAAAAAATATGTAAATAAATAAACTCTTTGTTAACAAAAAAAAAAAAAAAAAAATATTTTGAGTCAAAGCATATATGTATTTATTATGATAATATATTGTATTCATAAAATTGCAACACATGCAGCATTTATATATATAGCTGTGTCTGCTTCATAAACTGTTATGAAATTGACAATTTTCCTATCATAGCATGATCACTTACAAATTTTGGATACAGTAAAATTACGTTCGCGGCACATCATTTTTAATAGTTTTCAGATTACCTAATGTTTTTTTATCCATGCCTACTGCAAGAATAAAATTGATATTAATATCGATGTATGACCTATTAATTAAAGAAGAATCAAATACTAATTATTCACCAAATCTGCATATCAAATTGTGGAAGTCATACAAATATCAAATTGTTGGAAAAAAATGACTCTTTGATATTATTATTCCTGCATGCTTATACTTTTACATGACGATGAAAAGATGATTAATTGACCATACGTTTATAATAATACATTTTAGATACTTACATTCGGCACTAGCTACATCGATAGTATGATCTGTATCTTTGACTGGTAATTCATGTGGACTAGGCTCCAGTTGATTTCTATTTGTTGCAGATATTTTGCTTCCATTTTGTTCGATCACACTAGCACCACCCCGACCATTTGTTATAACGATTGTCGATCCAGATCTTCTCATTGTTGTGCTGGGCAAACTTAAACTAAATAAGACAGACAATATTTTATAGTTGCTAATATATTGTTATTGTAGTTTAATGTGTTTAATATTAATTTTTAATTATATATATATGTATATGTACAATATGTGACAATATATACAGTATAAGCAAAAAAAACATGGAAACCTTGAAAAATTTCGAAAAATATAAGTTAATAGAAAAAGAATCTAACAATAAGACAATATTGAGGAATAATCCGACCATCTTTTCATTTTGGTTCATTTATTTCATATTTTATATTAAAAAGTATCATAACAAACTTAAAAATATCTCAGAGAATTCTTAACCAAAAGAAGTTTTATTATAGTGTTTTGCAAAACTCTCGAGGTAAGCTATAAGAATATATAATTAAAGATAAGGTGTTATTTAAGAAATTGGAGGTAACCTTCTTGTGACCTTCAAGCGCCTATTCAAGGTCAAATCAATGACATTATCTTATGTCCTTTTCGAAATCATACAACTTTTGTCTGAAACATTTTTCTGTAAAACTTATAGTTTTCAGGGTTTCCATACTTACTTTTTCCTCATCCTGTATGTAAAATATATGCATATATCAGATAGCAAAATGTTAGTAGTATATACCAGCAAACGCATACTAAACGCATGCTAAATCATGATTTAACAGCAGAATTTGATGTGCTCTTTCCTCATTAAGTTTAGTTTCTGACGTATTATTTATAAGAGAAAAATTACAATTAATGAGTTTTTATTGGTAACATTTATCCACTACGTATTACAAATTGAATTAAATATTAAAAGTTTTCATAAATATCACACATTACTCTTCTATTTAAATGGTTAAACGTTACAGATTTCTGCTGCCAATCTAAGTCAGATTTTGTGAGTAGGTTCTATTTTGGTAAAGTGCAACAGTCTAATGCAAACACAGTTAATGCACAGCTAATTTCTTAGCAATTTCTGAGTAAGTAGTAGTGGTAATAGTAGTAGTATGGGATAGAGTGGGAGGAGAGACTAGTGCAGTCCCTGCAAATTATCACCTAGATCTATATATATAAGTTCTTCTGTGACCCTGATTTCTTTGTTGAGGGTGCTCATAACCCGAGTCCAGCATTTGTTGCCAGGCTTTATGGATTACTGACATCCCCACTATTGTCTTGGTGGTTTTAATTCTTATTTTTGTTGAGGGTGTTCATAACCTGAACCCAATATTAGCTGCCAAGCTTTATAGATTATTGACATCCTTACTATTGTCTTTGGTGGTTTTAATCCTCTTGCTATTAGAGGGTAATGTCCCTTAACATACACCTGCAGAGTGCGTATTTTCTGCAGCCATATGGGACAGTTTTTAATACCGGTTCCGAACAGCTTGAATTTGGGGGAGTTTATGGCAAGATATTCTCGGTTGCCACTACCTTTCCAAGAGGTGGCAATCAAATAAAAATCGAACAAATTCAACATTTCTAATCGGATTTGAATCCGGAATCTTTGGCACAGTGAACCGACATGCAACTCACTGTGCCATGATCGCTACAATTTCTGAGTAAAATTGTTGGCAATTTATTTATTGCGTGCATTTTACTTGCTTTATGTGTGCATGTACGTATATACGTTTAATTATTAATATTTTTATTTTATATATTTGTTGGAAAATTCGTTGTAATAAAAGTTAAGAATTATTTAAGTTTTATATCTTTACCTAGCAGATGAATGATCAATACTAATACTTCTAGGTCTTGGTGGTAACGCCGGTTTTCCTCCATTTCCATTCGAAGAAGTATCCTCTGAACTCGAGTCTTCTTGATTTCCTACTTGACTTAAATTAACTGCAAAACAATTATATAATTTAATTAAACATAACAATATTTGTTCTTTTTACGAGAAATAGAAATAGAAATTTAAATTACTAGTTGAGAAAGCTCCTTGCATTCCGCGTCTTCTCAAAATTGACGAAACATTACTACCAGAAGAGCTTGATTTATTTTGATGATTGATTTTGTTTTGAGAACTAATCGTAGGCCTCATTAAACCGCTCATTCTGTTGCTGGTTTGACTACTCCATCCTCTATTATTTCCCCCTACTATACCACCAGCATCCGATTCTGAATCGCTCTATATAAATTATCATAATTTTTATTTTGTATTAATTTAAATATTTCGTTGTTTTTTGGTGTATGTTATTACTTGAAACTTACTTGGTTTAAAACACCAACACTGCTACTTCTTGTTATATGTGTTTTTCCTGAAGCATGTTTGGATTGATTACTAAGATTGGCACTTCCAGAGCCTGTTCTTGATGTTGTAGTTAAGTTTTTGCTTCCTAATTTTCCTGAAACTATTATCGCTAATTAGAAAAATAAATCTTCTTGGACACAAAAAGTATGGAAATCTTGAAAAATTTAAGTTTTGCAGAAAAATAATCTAAGGCAAGATCGAGGGAAGATCTATTCATTTTTCTCATTTATTTCATATTTTATATTAAAAAGTATCATAACAAACTTCAAAATATCTCAAGAAATTCTTAACTAGAAAAAGTTTTATTATAATGTTTTGGAAAACCTTCAAGGTAAGCTACAAGAATGTGCAATTAAAAATAAGGTATTCCATTTAAGAATTTAAAGGTGACCTTTAAGCGACTATTCAAGGTCAAATCAATGACATCTTATATTCCTCTTGAAACCATACAATTTTTATCTCAAACATTTTTCTATACGTAAAACTTATATTTTTTCGAGATTTTTTAGGGTTTCCATTCTCTTTTTCCTCACCCTGTATTATAAATTATATCACATCTTATCTATTACTATATAAATTTATATTTTAATACGCGCGCGCGATGAACGCATAGCGAGTGCTGTGACAATTATTATATTAAATAAATAACTAGTATTTTTTGTATTGTATATTTCTACCATAAGGTATGCCTTTTGCATAGATTATTATGAAAAGCAAAAATATTTTGATTATATAGGACTACATGAGAATATATCTTCAATGAAACAGCACCAACGCTACAATCACAAACTATTATGACAGATTTTGAAGTAGCTCTTAAAAAAATTTTATGATTGTTTTACTTTCTGTAGATATAAAAAAATACTACTTTATATTTATATTATATGAAAAAAATCTTATATGAAAACTTGTATTAATATTAATATTTATATTAATAATTTTTCTAGGCGTAAAAATATCAAAAATTTTATAGTAAAAAACTAAAGAAGTACAAAGATTATTAACCAAAATAATTTGGAATTAATACCAGAAGACAAATTTAAAGTAGCCTTTAAAAAAAAATTAAAACAGATGTTTCTGAGGTGAGAGATATTGTTTCAAATATTATTTCGAATATTACGAATTTTTCTGGATAAATCGTGTAAAATCAATTCGATTTTTATTATATCGCAAGCTCAAATGAATAAATAATTTAATTGAAAGATATCAATAAATATCATTGTACATAAATTTATAAATAATCACGATTCTTCCCCTCTGGATAACATCTTATTTTTCAGTGTAAATTATATTTGTTTGAATTTTTGGTAAAAGAAAAATTAACAGAATTGCAAGCAATTGCATACAGAGATTTGACTACATTAAAAGCAGAGAACCTCCTGACACGCTTATAATTACATAATAAATAATACAATTAAATAATTAAAAAATCATATACCCTTACAAATGCGTGGGACGTAGATTAGACATAGGTCTGTCTATTAAAGATTTTCTAACATTAATAAGCGTACTATTGTCTAAAAATATTGTATTATTGTTTAAAAATATATGTAAATTAATATAATAAATTATAATTCAATATTTTATCTAAAACTTCAATTATGTAAAAATTATTTTTAATTATATATTAATCTTAATTATATTATAATAAATTAGTTTTAATTATATAATAAAATTTCAACTTTATAAAAATTATAGTTAAACATAAACATCGTTTGAAGTCTCAATTATATTTAATAAAGTTATAATTAATAATGTTTTAATTATATATGTATAAAAGTAAAATTAGAAATGTCTAAAATATCATTATAAAATAAATATTTTCTGTATTTTGTTCTTAATAAAAATTAATTTTATATTATTTTATGGAAATTATATTTTCAAAATATATACAAATAATAGTCTGTAAACAGTTTAATGTTTCTAAATCAGAAATTCATTTTTTAAGACTTTTTGAAACAATCTCATTTTTTATCAAATTTTCGGTTTTGTGACTTTTCAAAACAATGTCTTAAATTCTAGAATTATGACATTTCGGATATTCTTTTTTAAATTTCGGTAATTTAATTTTTCGGAACATTTTTCAAATTTTCGTAAATTATGCAACTGCTCATTGCAAATTCATACTTTTTTTAAAGATAACTATGTATTTTCTTTACGTCACTTGATTCCTCTCATTACATTATGTATAAAAGTAAATTAAGGTAAAATAATTGAAAAATTAATATTATATTTTACGAGATATTTCATAGTTTTGTAAAATTTTGTTAAATTAAGGTATGAAATATTTCAAACAATTTGTCTAAAACGTTTTTCCGTATCTTCCAAATTTTTCGAAATATTCACTTGGGGTATTTAAAATGGGATTCTGTATAAAAAAATTTAAAAAAAAACTTTTCAAAAAATGTAAAAAACACATCAAGTACATAAAAAAGATATTCAAAACTTAGGTATATGCAACAAATTTAAGTCAATGTAAATACACTGTCAACAAATTATCTATTTAAAAATAGAAGAGATTAATGCAACTAGCCAAGTATTTATGTTGCTATCAATTCATAATCAATGCTATTACTTTAATTCGTAAAGTATTTTTTATGTATGATGTACAATTTGAAAGAAAACTTTTCATAAATTCTAAGTATAAAACAGATTTTTTCTTAAAGATAACTATGTGTTTTAATTACACCACTTGATTTGTCTCAATATTCTGTGCATAAAAGTATTAGGATAAGATAATCGAAAAATAAATATTTTACGAGATATCTTGCATTTTATGTCAAAATATTGCAACTTTGAAGCCTTATAACTCGAAAAGTACTTCACGATAAAACATTTGATTATAGTGTTTTGGAAAACTCTCGAGAGCTACAAGAATATGCAATAATATATATAGGATGTTCCATTTAAAGAAATCGACGTAACCTTCACATGACCTTTAAATGAAAATTCAAGGTTAAACCAATGGTACCATCTTATGACCCCCTCGAAACCCTACAACTTTTGTTCGAAACTTTTTTTCCGGCAACGCTTACTTTTCGAGATATTTCACTGGAGGAATTAAAATGGGATACCCTGTATATGTACCCATAAATTGAAATTATAATGAAATTGTTAATCATTGTATATCTTTCTTAACACATGTTTTTTGTATAAAAGTTTGTAAAATTATACATAAAATGTAAATGTTTAATATAATATTATTTTTATCATACGTATGGATAATGCAACTAATCTTCATATAATATAAAATATTGGACAACAAATTAGGACAATACTTATACGAGCCAGGCATAAAATGAATTTTGCTTTTAAATTATATATATCTTGTAAAATACACGTAATACTCAATAGCCAGGCCTGCTAAAACAGATGTAAAGTAATTAATTTCTGACAATTCCCATACAAAGGATTCAACTATTGAACTGATTTTTGGAAAATTGACAACTAAATGTATCCGAATAAATAAAAAAATCGTCTGTTTATTATTTATTTAAAATATAAAATAAGAGTCCAATTAATATTAACTATAAAATATTTAGTTTTGTTTTCTATATTATATTAATGTGTTATTATATATTATAATTTGTCAAAAAACGTCAGAAAATGACATCCCATTAATGTAACATAGGCCGACAGTTTGCTTACAGAGTATTTTCAAACTAAAGGAATCTTAATAATACTTTTTGTTAATATCAATTTTATAGCATACATCATATTATAAATACTTAGTTAGTTGTATTAATTTTATATCTTTTTTAAATAATTAATTTGTTAATACTATTTAAATGTTTGTTTAAAGAACTATGCCCAGTGGGGCCCTGAATGAACAGTAATGAGTCATATATTAATCGATAGGAAGGTATTCACGAAGAAACAAAAGGTTAATTGCCTAATTGATGTCTGAACGCAGAGAAATCGGACAAGATTAGATAAATGGTCATAATAGCGAACTTTGGACAATTCAAGTACTCAGGGGATTTATTTTATAAGATTGTGCCTAAGGAACTTTTTAATTTTTTTTTTGATGCTCTTATTAACCATGTCTCAATATTATTCTCCGGGGTACAAACTTCCATAAGAAATTGGGCATAATTTTTTAGATATTTAAATTAAGTAACATTTTAATAATTACGTATAATTTGAAAAATGATGAAATTATTATTAATAAATAATAATGATAATTATTATTATTAATAAATAAAATTGAAATTATTATTAATAAATGATAATGATAATGATGGTGATAATTAATTACATATCCTATTTTTAGAATTATTATACATATACAACGAAAAAAATCTGTACATGCATGTATGCAAGAAAATATGAATTCCATTTATTTTTGAGTTCTCCTTGAGATATTCTTTTGAGAAGAGGAGCAACTTCACCAATTTCTTTAGAAGAGTAACCCCTCGGAAGTGGTCGAACACGTGTTTCCCCGTTTTTCGTAATTTTGAACAGTTTCCGAAATATAAAGGATAGGAACGGACTTTATAGATACCGTGTATATGTATATATATATATATGCCCCTTCTTCCTCCCAAATATATAAGCATATTTTTTTTCAGATAAATACATATCTGTATTATTAAAAATGATCAACTATATGTGGTTCCACTCAATAATATTATTTACTTTTTTAATAGTATTGAAATACCTTATCTTGACTTTTGAATGTTTGTAAGAGCTAAATGATTTCGAATTCACCACTCATTGTGATTTTTGTTCAGCACTACAGAATCTATTTATTTCCAGAGTTGCAGTCAATTTTATCGAAATCCAATTTTCATAATAATTGTGCGGGGTCTTTTTATATTAGTTGTATCCAGAGTTGGAAAGTAACGCGTTACTTGTAACCATTACTTTTTTTTGTAACCGTAACGATAACGATGTTACAAAGAACCATCGAAAAAACAGGCGTTTTTTCGCCCATTTTTGGTCCCGCGATTTTGGAACTAATTTGTGTGCCAAATGATAGTTTATGATGAGACATCAATCATAAAAAATTTTTAAGTTGAGATAATAATTGATTTCCGAGATATGGGGGGGGGGGGGAGGGGAGTCAAAGTAGTCAAAATTCATTAATGCGTCAGCTCATTCCCTTTGAATTATGAATTTTTATCTGTCCGATAATTTAAAATTTCGTACTTGGAATGTTTCCTGGCTACTAATAACAAAGTTTGAAGTCAGATTTTTAAATGTGAGCGATTTTTGCGGTCGTTCTTTTGTTTGTTTCTCCCGCTTATATATTCACTAAAATACTTAAAAATACAACTAATATAAAATTGTTCGGAGACGCTCAGATTTTACATTTAATACTTGTTCTTGTCGTACAATTTAACTGTTAATAACTTTTTAATAAACAATGAATGCCGACTAAAACCTTTTAGACTTAGGGTCACAACACTATATATGTCAAAGTCATTTGAAAAACTCTCTAAATAGGAGTTCTACCAAATTTTTATCTCCCTCTGAATTCAGAAACATGTCATTAAATTAGTTGACGAGTTTCTAAATATCCCCTATATGTAGCGGAACCTCAAAATAGAGCACAATAATTCCTTATACATATACACGATATGTTCCAATAGTTTCCAGACTGAATTTTTATATTCAATACTAGTGGTGCGATTTGCCTGTACTTTTGAAAGTATGTTGAGGAAACTTATCGCGCACTCCGTATAAAGTTTCAGCAAGCTATGTTCAAATTCAAGCAGTGTTCAAACGTTTCGCATGAACGGTGTTTGTGACGGCGCGTTACTCATTGTAAAATGGATATTAATATAAAGCAACGTATTGCAATTTATTTTAAAGTTTAAATGCGACGGAAACGTTCACTAGACTTTTTTTCGAAGATAAAGTTGCAGTTGAAAGGAAACCGATTTAACACACGATTGAGGCTATCCAAAAAGCAGTTCTCGAGAAGCTCTGTATGCTCAGAAAAACACTTTATTTAGCATATTAGTTATTCAAAATAGTCTCCATTTATTGCTATTCATTGGTTGGCTGCCATTTGCAAGTTTGACATAGTACGAATTTAAGTCTTCTCGCGGAATCTTCAGCTTCTTGGTTTTGGATGTCCTCAATTGTATATTAAATCGGTTTCCTTTCAACTACAACTTTATCTTTGGAAAAAGAAAATAGTCTAGCGGACGTTTCCGTCGCATTCAAACTTTAAAATAAAATTTAACTGCAATATTCTTTTCACCATGGCTTAAACTTTACATGAAGTGCGCGATAGGTTCCCTCAACATGCTCTCAAAAGTACAGGCAAATCGCGTATGAATCACTAATATTGAATTTAAAAATTCAGTCTGGGAACTTTTGGGACATACCGTGTATGATAGTAAATGAGAGTAATTATCCAATTACCTAACCTAACCTAACCAATTGTGCAATAACACAATTTGTAACCGCAATATTTTCTCCCGGCAATGTATTTAAGGACGTGTTTGTTCAAGTCTTACACGGCCACTGAATTTGATAAAAATAAGGGTTTGACCTTCTAAAATTATAATTATGTATATGTGTAATATGGAAATATATAACTTACTGAATATACAGTAGTACTAGTAGTATAGTATAGAAGCAAACCAAAATTCAAAATACATTTTCTATACAGAACGATAAAATATACCTTGTACAGGACCATGCAGTAACCTATTTGAAGGGTTGATGGAAAGATCACTCAGCGAACAGGCACGTCTCATGCCACTTTCTTCTTCGCTATCAATAACTTTTGACGAAATTCTTGTCCCATTACTGCCAACTGTTGACAACGTGCACACACATGCACTAATAGCTACTATTTTATATAATATGCCGTGCTTAAAAAAACTGATAAGAAACGATAGAAACAAATTCAAAATTTTGTTGGGTTTTATAATTGTATCTCATTTAAAACTGGATTAAATAGTCAAGTTCAAATCTTGTCAAGTGTTTGCTAAATTTGTAATTGTCAGCTATTAACTGGTTAGAGAATAAGATCATTTTTCTAGAGTCTCATCGTAGTTATCTGGAGCATGAATTTCTCTGTGACATTATATTTAGCGAGATTCTATCATTTTGGAATATGTTACGTTTATTTCCCGAACAACGGTTAGTCTTCGGAGTTGGCGGATAACGCTTAGCACGTCTTCCGGATTGGTTAAAGATGATAAGTACATTATGTGCTAAATAATAATAAAAAAAGATGGAAAATTCATCAAACATGTAATACAATACATATAAGAAATTGATATTTTATGAATCATACACACAATTCGATTATAAATATCTTTTTTATCGGATTTTTTAAGCATGGCACTTTTTTCTTCCGAAAATATTAAGTTTGCCTTCTAAGTTCTTAAATAAGTTACGATATAAAAACCACTTGCTGTTGATAACAAAATATATACTAATGTAAAATTAAATTATGATATAAAAGCCATTTGCTTTCATTGACAGCATGATATATAAGAATATAAAAATGAATGAGAAAATTAAGATATTTAAAATATATTTTAATTTCTATTAAAACACTAAAATTCAAAATGTAATTTTAATTTTCTTGAATTAACGCTAGACAGCGATTGCTATTTAACATCAAGCTTCTTGCATAAATGTGAAAGATGTATAAAATAAAAATTAATAGTAAAAAATAGGATAGTGATAAAGGAACAAGAGAAGGATATTATATTTAATGTAAAGCATGCAGTTGCAAAATTCGTGCCAAATAAAAATAATAACAATATTAATAAAGTTATGTTAACGTTTAGTCTTGACGGCTAAAAGTATTTAAAACTGAAAAGTAAGTTACTGTTGCCTTGAAATAAAATTGGATATAATAATTATATTTGTGCATTCATATATGAATGGAATATAAAATGTACAGGGTGAGAAAAAAGTATGGAAATCTCGAAAAATCTCGAAAAATCTCGAAAAATTTAAGTTTTACAAAAAAAGAATCTAAGACAAGATTTTTTTTATTCATTTTTTTCATTTATTTCATATTTTACATTAAAAAGTATATCATGACAAACTTTAAAACATCTCAGGAAATTCTTAACCAAAAGAAGTTTTATTATAGTATTTCAGAAAGCTCTCGAACTACAAGAATATACAATTAAATATAGGATGTTTCATTTAAGAAATTGAAAGGCACCTTCAAGCGACTATTCAAGGTTAAATCAATGACACTATCTTATGTCTTCTTTGAAACAATACAATTTCTGTCCAAAACAATTTTCTGTAAAATTTATATTTTTCGAGATTTTTCAGGGTTTCTATACTTTTTCCTCGTCCTGTACATATATGTATGTATAACAGATATTTCTTCTGTAACGGTATAACGTACTAATTGGTGCAGTCGCAATTGCAACATAAATTCTTGATCGATTTTCGTATACATACTAACAGCAATATTTAATAATATGTAAAAATACACGCAAGCATTCTTTATTTGTTCAATACCTGCGAAAGGATGTTTTGTAGGAAGAATCGCTTGATTGATTGTTGGTAAAGTTTTTGTCCACTTCATGTGACTCTGACATCGAGATGCGGGCGGCCACATTCTCTTCGGTGAGTTAGTACAACTTGAGGCGGAGGTGGAGGAGCCGCTTTCCATCAGCGATCTGTCAAATACCAATGTGTCGACGCAATCACAGTCTTCGCCGCACGAATGTAGTCGTCCGTCGCGCTTATTAACACAAAATTTGTTCTCTCGTTCGGCTTGCAATTTAGCGAAGTTCTCGCTCCTATCTTGGAATTGCGTCGACCGTAAACATTTCTCCTTCATGAAGTATTGCTTTTGCCTCACTAGATTTTCAAATTCTTTTGAAAGTAATTTTACGGTCCCCTCGATGGCACGAGTTATTCTAGCATCCATATTTGCGTCGAGATTCCCAATTCGTTTGTTGGCTGATTGCGAATTTGAAGCTAAATCGGGCTGCAGTTTCATCGTTTGTAAATCGGAGGCTTCATTAGGCTCTAATGAGTCATAAGTTTCTGTATCTTTCGTCGGAATTTCATTTTCGAAACAGTTTCGTTTTTTATCGGAAGAAATACTTTGTTTCTCGATCGTATCGTGAATTTTTCCTAAATAATTACTCCTCACTACATGTGAAGAATCGTTCCTGTCCTGTATAAGTTTATCTTGCAACATAACGTTGTTATCGGTGCAATGAGTTTGTAAACTGTAGAACTTATATCTACTATCTTTATCGTTGTTAGATTCTTGCGCGTAGTTTGCAGATTGTAAAACTTGTTCCATATTAATCGGATCTCGTTTAATTTCTGAATCACCTCGCGTAACTCGGTATTCTGAATAAGATGAATTCGTGGAAAGCGCTATATAATTGTCGGACTCGCTTTTTACAGCAGACGATAAAGGTAATGTATCGATATATTTCCAGCTTGGTTTAATTCTGTTGCGCATGCTTTGGGTACGAGATAAATTTCTTTTAGGTTTCGGTGGTTTATGAGGAACAAAGTTATTCAAAATCATCATCGATTCCGGCTTCATTCCAGGCACTTTCAAGCTATTGCTACGTGTGATCGTTTCTAATTTCCCATAAATTGCCGGGTCTACGTTTCTTCTACGGCCATTGTCAAAATTAAATTCATAATAAGTGCGAGTTTCCGGCGATGCGTTATTTTCTATAAAATTCATGTCGTTCTTAGTTTTGTTAATTCTGGTATCTTGTAAAGATTTTGATCTAAATACTGTTCTGCATAATGCATTCTCGTTGATAGAATTTTCCGCATTATCTACAACAGCTGTTGCAGCAGTATCGGGAATTTCGCTATAAGTTTCGGAGTTTTGCCTCTTTCGTTTGTAATGCGAATCGAACAACATTTCCAAGGGCGCAGATTTCACCATAGAATCAGAATCATCAGTTAACACACTTTCCGTGCTTTGATAAACGGCGTTCTCGCGCAATGGAAATATCTGATAGTCCGATTCATCGGTTAATATGCTCTCCTGACTTCTGCCCGCTTGCATTTTACGCCGGGACAAAAAGAAGCTTGCACTCGAGTGTCTATCATGATCGTAATGATTATAATCTATCTCGGCACTTTCCTTAGAGAATGACTCAATAGAGGCGTCCGAAAGTATGCTTTCCTGAGAACCAGTTAAAACTTTCCCTTGGAAATTCTGATAGTTCGAATTATTCCTATGGTCGTCCAAATGAACATTTATCTGATAGTCACTAACGCAACGTCGAGGTGGATTCTTAAAATCCCCCTCCAAGGAATCGTCGCTGAAATTGCCATTTTCCTCCGTATTGTCCATAGTTTCCTTGAGATTTTCCATGTTATGCTCATTCATAGCTGGTAAGCTTTCAACAGATTTCGCGATGTTCTCCATATCCTCATCCAGACCGATAAAATAACTACAAGACCGTCTCTTCTGAGCAAATCTCGCAAACCGAGTTGTAGCCTTCTTACATTGCTCCTTCAGTAGTTTCAATTCCTCGCATACAGGAGATTCGGGCAAAGATTGATTAGCTTTATTCAAGGACAGCTTATACTTTTCAGTTTTCTTTAACGTCAATGTTAACGGACGACTATGACTGGGTTTTGTTTTCTCATTGATACATAATAGAGTTTGATTTTTTGATAAGCAGTTTTCATTTGGTACTTCTAATTTATCTAGTTTAGATAATGCATTCCCAACACCTTGAATCTTGTTAGTAGTGAGTTGTTGGGGTTTAAGTGTGGATTTTGGTTTTAGCATAGGTTTGCAGGGATTAGTTGGTTTTGAAAACTGGTTTTTTTGACCAAATCTGTTACCTGTGCTAAGCCTCGAACGATGATGCTTCGGCTGTATATGGCTGCTCAAATCGGATATACTTTGGCTTGATTTCAATGATGATCTATAGCCGACCTGTAAGTAATAATCGAAAGTTTTAATCGAAAGTCTCATGCTTTCATTTTGTTTTTATTATGCCAAAAAATTGCCACTTACACTTTGCAATTTTCTTCTGGTTTCTTCTATCCTCCTTTGCAATTCTTCTCGTTTCTTCACTACATCGACGTCGCCTCTACCGTGTTTGGTTGCATTAACTACTGATGCATTGCGTATTGTAGTACTACTTTCACCACCACTAAGTCTGTAATTCAGTTTAATCAATAATTATTCAGACAGCACAGAAAACGAAAAGATGTCTTTTTTAAGTCATCTTTCTGACAAGGCTAAAAGATGTCTAAAATGATGTCTTTCTGCTTACACAAGAAAGTCATCTTTTGTAAGATGTCTAAAATATGTCTTCTAAGAGTCATAATTAATTTTAATATAATTCGACGAAAAGATGTCTTTTTGGTCATCTTTTTACTCATATCTTTTCGACAAGACAAAAAAGATCTATTTTATAATATACATGTTCCTTTGTTTGCCGCTACGTGGCGCGCTTAGATTTAACTAACTCGTATTTAAGTTTTCATAAAATGTATATAAAGCCTAAAAGAATAAGTACTACTAAATATAAAATTTAAAGCCTAAAAGAATAAGTACTACTAAATATAAAATTTAAAGTATGTCTTTTTTGTCAGTTTAATTTCTGATATAATCTCGACAAGAGATTCAGAACATGATGAAAATAGATTATTTGTAACTGGTCGGATTAATTGGAAGTAGTCCGTTTTATTGCACTATTTAAAGAACGAAATCGAAATTTCTATATAACTTGAATGTATATATAATTTATTATCTTATTAATTCTAAATACAATTACAAAGCATTTTTATTTTGAACTGACCATATTTTGATGTCAAAATGTTGTGTGCTTGCTACTGAGATGTCTAAAACATAATTTTTAAAAATAACTAATAAATATCTAAAATTAGACGTCTTTTAGATATTTTATGAATTAAAGCTACAAAATGACTTTTAATGGGACATAAGACATCTTTTCGTCGACTATATGCTTAAACTAAAAGATGTCCATGCCGAAAATCTGTTATCTTTTAGTCATCTTTTAGACATCTATGTGCTGTCTGGGTAGAGACTGTTAAATACAATCACTATCGTGAAATTTCAAATATTCGTTAAATCTTATTTTATCTACAATTAAGTTAATTTCATTTTACCTTCCATGAAATTGGGAACTAATACTCGTAGTTTTTATACGATTCAGAGGCTCTTCTGCTCCGCTAAGCGACTCGAAGGCATTCTTCAAATATTTTTCCCTATGATTCTGTTTAGCGAGCTGATCGAAACCTTCCGAACTGGCTTCGGACAATATAGATAGTGGATTTCTTTCGGCGCTAGGAGTTGACGCACCGCCTTCCGAATCAGACTCATCTTGACTTCCAGACGCGGTCAAGTCGCTCGTCCGACTGTTCTCTGCGTTCTTTAATCTTTTTTGTCGCCTCTGCGATCTGTAAATTCACAAGAAATATATTTTACGTTATTTTACAAGATATTTAAAATATTATCCTAAAAAAGAACATATTAATAAATTAAGCGCGAACCTTCGAAGCTCTTCAACGTCTATTGCGTTAACAGTAAATTGATTTGATATAATATCTTCTGAGGGAGGATAATATATTAATCTATGATGTGATTTTTCAGAACCGGTCGTTCCATTTTCCCCCTCAGAATAATCTTCAACGTCCCCGTCATGTTCAGTGCTCTCATGATCCTAGATGACATAATATATAACAATATGCATTAACAACAGACATAATAATAAAAAATACAAAACGCATAAGCTATAGTCAGTAAATAATAATGTTATATGTTATTTACACAATATATAATGCATATATTTTATGTTAAAAAAGCAGTTTCATAATAAATTATTTCGTAAAAAAGCTATCTTTGAATAATGATTTTTAAAAACGCTTTACGCTTAAGACGTTATACCTCAAATTTAAAGCTGCCAAGACTACTATCGTCGGTATGGTGACGACTCCTTGACTGACGTGTTAATTCCGTAATATTGTTTCGTATTGTTATCTTATCATCAATTATCTACACCAGAAAATATATATCGAAATAAAATATATTTAGCAAAACACAAATATGATAGTAAATTAAAAAAAGAGCAATTTATAAATTAAGAAAAAAAAGATTACAAAGACAAGAGCAAAGTAAAATAATCAATAAATGAAAGATCTGTTATGAATGTAAAATTAGAAAAACGATAACGCATGCAGTTAAATTATATTAATATTCATAATTCAGTTAATACCTGTTTTGGTTCGTTTTCTATCTCTTTATAACTTTCAGGACAAGGCTGAAATATGTTTTCTCCCCCTTCCTAAAATCGCAATTAAATGTTAAGTTTCTGTTCCTAAATTAAAAAATAAAATAGCAATTTATTTTATAAGCTTTTGTATCGTACTATTTATAGTATTACCAGAGTTGGGAAAGTTACTTTATAGAAATAACTTATTACCGTTACTTTTTTTGTATACAATACAAACTTTATATAGAAATTTTTTTAATACAAAGTCAAATTAAATAAAAATTTTACACTAAACGCTAAAAATTTTTAAACATTATTTTACATTAAAGTAATCAAAATAATATAATTTTGATAGTGATATCGCTATTGATATAAAGTGTGTAATAATTTTAATAATAAATTATTTTAAATAAGAGAAACTTTTGAAAAAAAGTGTAAACAAGCTTTCTACTTTTAGATGCTGTAAATGTAAATGAAGTAATTTTCTTATTGTTAGTTTACTTTCAATAGATTTCTAAATATGGTCAAAATCGTTTTCTTTACATCTTTTCAATTTTTTTTATTTTAAAATTCTAACACGATACGACCATTTTCATAATATCGAATTCTTGACTAATCATTGAATTATCTGTCTACTTAAATGTTTTTTTATAAAGTAGAAAGAGACTAAAAAGAGATTCCAACAGTTTCTATGTGATACTGTGTTTCAATATTCTTATCAATCCCTAATTTCACACATATGTGCACATCTATCTATAGTATATGTTACATGTACTATATAAAATGCGCGCATATGCATGAAACGAAAAATATCTACGTTTCTTTACTTGAAAATTATATTCCAAAAAAGTATAGTATATTCAAAGTATATTCGAAAAAAAAATCCCAGATAGCACAGAAAGGCCAAAAAAAATCTTAAAGATATTTAAAAAGCAATAAGACGTCTTTAAGTTGTCTTTTAAGCATCTTTTAAAGACACGTGCTGTCTGGAAAGTAACGATAAAAGTAACTGTTAATTTCGTTACTTGCTATCAAAAAATGTAACAAAGTTACTTTTTCCGTTACAAGTAAAATTTGTAGTTATCAAAAAAAAGTAACTGTAACGGTAACATCACTAGTAACGCGTGTTACTTCTCAAGCGTATACTTCCCTTACCCTGAATATTACTACACACTATTTATAGTATTATGTTTTCGAATAAGCATGATAATTATAAAAAATATAATCAATAAACGTCAAAGACTCAGATATTTAATTTGTATATTCAATTAAATATCCATTCGAAAGTTCTTTTCTCTGAGAATTAAATATATACTTTATAATACCAACCCTTTTACTAATTATTGTTTCTCGACGATATTCATTGCCGTATTTCGTTTCCGTGCCGCTGTCGATGGAGCTATCCTTTGAACCACTGCAACCGCCACCGCCATCCGAATCAATAGCATTACGGGACGAAGGAAACGGTATGACTTCATCGCTATTGTAGACGGACTTTACAGTGATACCGTCGCTTTCTTGAACTCTTTGTGCCCATCTTCCTTTAGGTAGATCAATATTGAGGGATCTAACATTCAAGTCAGGTACCGCGCTTTCATCAGTACTTGTGGTATTTATTTGTTTCTTCGCCCATAACGGTAACTGACCCACACTAAATCTGTAATCCATACCGATACCTTGAGGCGTTGGATTCGCATTGGGATCAAGGAAATCTGGTGGGGGTGATCCAAAAGTTTCTTTGTCCAATTGCACGTCGATGTTACCAACATTGACCTGAGGCAATCTCCTACGAACACAACACATCCGATACAGTAATATAGTTTTTAATCAAAAGTTGCAACTTCCATCTAAATCAATAAGATTTATAAATAATGGCGAGGAGAGAGAAGGGAACTACTCACTTGCCGGCGCGCATCGCTTGTTGAGCTAGTCGAGCTTGCATGGTCACAACCATATCATGTGGAACGCGCCATATAAATACACAACCATCGCCGCTCGCAGATACGAGGTGACGACAGTCCGGACTGAAACGTAAACCTGTCACCAATTCCGAGTGACCGACCATAGTGGCCATACACTCACCGCTGTAATAATCGTATACGCAAAGTGTTTTGTCTGTACATGAGGTAGCTACATAAATACCGGATGCGTCTGAAAATATTGAATAGAACATTTGTAGATCAAAGTCAACAATTGAAGATAAATATTGCTATTCTACTTCAATGTAAATAAAATATTCATCAAACAGCGAGATTTGAAGATGTGATAAATGTAAATTATTTATTATTTTAACAAAATCATTTATTCTTAAAAATTTTTTTTTCTTTAATGTAAAATATAATTGCAAAAAATAAGTAATTATATTACAGTAGAACTTACTTAAAGTAAAAATTATGGAAAATTGTATTTTTATTTTATTAAGTATTAATGTAGTAATGTAAAGTATTAATTTCAATAAAATTATATAAAGAGCTCCGATTAATAAATAAGTAAATAATAAAGAGGCAATAGGAGCGAGGAGATGTGAATATAAAATTGTAAGTTTTTTATATATAGATGATATGTCGCAATTATATTGACATTAAGTACATTAGTAACATTCTATAGAATGACGGAAATTACAATAAAGATTTGAACGTTTCGATTCATGTTTTGAATCCTCTTCAGCATAATATATAAATTAAATAAATTAATTATAAATAAAAACGAAATTAATGATAAAACATCGCATAATAAAGCCGTAAGACATGTGTGAACATAAAATCCGTGATCGTATTCGCATGATTAAAAGGATCACTGCCTCAGAACCACTGTACATATTTATCGCATGTTAGTTGTATAAATTACAGTTGTATAGATTACCATCTGTACCATCGGCATAACCACACGTTAAACATCAGTTGTCGCGATATATATACCATAGATTCAACAACACACAAACGGAGTGCATATCCTACTTAACCCCTCAATCTAACTGCATACCTCCCTCGGTCTGGAAACCTCGGAGAATTGCCTCGCGGGATTATTATGTAAGCCGTACCAAAAAAAAAGCCGAATAAGTTGGATCGTTTTATATATATGTAATTTATACAACTAACATGCGATAAATATGTACAGTGGTTCTGAGGCAGTGATCCTTTTAATCATGCGAATACGATCACGGATTTTATGTTCACACATGTCTTACGCCTTTATTATGCGATGTTTTATCATTAATTTCGTTTTTATTTATAATTCATTTATTTAATTTATATATTATGCTGAAGAGGATTCAAAACATGAATCGAAACGTTCAAATCTTTATTGTAATTTCCGTCATTCTATAGAATGTTACTAATGTACTTAATGTCAATACAATTGCGACATATCATCTATATATAAAAAACTTACAATTTTATATTCACATCTCCTCGCTTCTATTGCCTCTTTATTATTTACTTATTTATTAATTTCAATATTGCTTCAATACAGTATTGATTTTGCTGTTAAAGAATTTTATAATGAACTATGAATTATCTTACCTAGAACGACTTTGATTAATGAACCATCCTCGCTAACGGAGCCTTTAAAAGTTTTATTGTGTTTACCCGTTGCAACATTGTATACTCTAATATTTCTATCTTGACACGCAGTTAAGACGTGCTTTTGCCCGGAATCGACTTCCATGTCATATAGAGTAGTTTTTCCCTGAGCGTTGTGATCTCTTGCAAATTGTGGCATTCCACCTGGTGTCTACATAAATAAAAGGATAATTATATTATTATATTTATAAATAATATATAATTATATTAATATATTAATATAATATATTAATAAAATTATATTAATATAATGTATATAATATATTAACATATTATTTTGACAGACAAATCATCGATTATTGAATCAAATTACTTACCGATTGCAACTGTCTAAAAATAATACTCTTATCGGCGCCGCAGGATACCATCTGTATTTGATTATCCTGATTTGATTGATTGAAGAATCTGACAGCAGTAATGGACGAACTGTGATCATCGAGCGTTTGCAAGAAATTATATCCTTGATCCACGCTAAAAACGTGAATTAACCGATCTCGCGATGCACTTGCCAATAGCCTCGGGACATTTACAGAATATTGCGAAAATTTCGAATACTCTAAACACAGCACCTCGGCGTCATGCGCCTCTATTAAACACAGTTCTTCTAATGAAGATATATCGTGAATTCTGATGTTGCCAGATCTATAAGAACAATACATAAACATTATATTTCTTATCTTTTTTTTTCATTATTTTATGTTCTTTTTCGATCAATTTTATATATAATATTTATATAGTAATTATATTATATATTATATAATATTTATATAGCATTATATGTATATAGTATTATTTAGTTAATTATTATTACATTTAGTATTATATAGTATTATATAGTATTCATTATATAGTATTATATACAATATATAATTTTATTTATACATAGTATATGTATACAAGGTATATATAGTGTACGTATACAGGATCAAGGAAAAGTAATAGAATTATAGATTTTAGAAAAAAATACTTATAAGACATGTGTTCTAATTAACGGTTGTCATTTGGAACTTGGATCATACTAATATCAGTAAATTTAATAGGTTATAACTTAAAAATTTCTTAATAAAAAAAAGTTTAATCATACATTTTTAAAATATTTCAACAGAAGAATATGCAATAAAAATAGGAGTTTCTGTTTAAAAAATTCAAGATGATCTTTATAAAATGATTCAAGATTATGACATAATGACATAATTGCTAGATATCATCATACTTATGACTTTTATTTAATTTTTTTTCAAAATCCGTAATTATCGAAATATCAGTGCGTTCCGTTCCTCATTCTGTACATATTACCTAAATTTTTCTTTTTATTTTACCTATCTCCGGAAGCAAGGTGTTTGCCATCAGGACTGACTCTTATAGATCTGACGCCATTACGACCGTCATAAGATGCGTCACTTTTTTCAGTGGATCCTGCAGCAGCTAAGTCTAGATCCTTCAGATAAGTCAATTCTGGATCCACATACAAAACTTTGATCAATTCCTGTTGATAAAAAAAAGAAAAATGTAAAATGAGATATCGCCTTTATATAATTGCGTCTCATTTTGTTATATTTTGCAACAGAAGATAAGGCACGCATATATACTGACGTTGCTGTAAATGTTTCGTTTATACAA
Organism: Anoplolepis gracilipes; assembly: GCF_047496725.1. Classification (NCBI taxonomy): domain Eukaryota; kingdom Metazoa; phylum Arthropoda; class Insecta; order Hymenoptera; family Formicidae; genus Anoplolepis; species Anoplolepis gracilipes. The sequence continues at coordinate 4,169,649 of NC_132980.1, read as the reverse complement.
TGTATTATTTGGCGAGATATCTTTTTCTAGATTCCAAATTCTTATTGTGTCATCGCTGGAGCAAGTAATGAAACTTCCAAACGGCATCGCGCCGACAGAATCTGGACCGGCTGGATACATCTCGACTCCCCAAATGCAGGCCGAATGGTATAGAAATGAGTGCGATTTGCCGACTCGTCTGATATCTTTCACATCCCAAACATAGATACTATGGTCGTTGTAAATGCAGGTTAGCTTGTTGTTTCGTTCATCGAATGCCAACGCAATCGTATCTGGATATTTCGCGTTAGATGGATGTTGAGACATATGACTGAAAAAAACGAATAAAAAAGTATTCATAAGTCTCGTGCACCAGGAAATACATACTAGAGAATTGAAGGAATATCGTTGTGAACCTGATAGACAATCCTTGCGCGACATCAACTCCTAAGTAATGCGTCCGCGGTAGTGTAGTGATAAATTGAAGCGTACTAGGATTAAAACACCTCACAATTCCTTCAGCGCACCCGATAAAAATATATTTATCTCCGACCGTCATGCAATTAGCACTGGTTGTCTGAAAAAGTAGTGAAGTTATTTTCATGTGCACAAACTTACTAAAGTATTATAGATTGATTATATTCTATTTTTTCTTTTGTTTCAATCGATGTAACTAAGTATAGAGACAATCCTAACTGTCCAGAATAACTTACTCGGAGTTCGACCCATTTGTCCAAAAGTCTCCTATTATTAAATTCGCACAACAGGCCTGTTTTGGTAATTACATACGTAGAATCTGCCATTTCCCCTTTACCGCAAGCTACGTCAACGAAGTCGTTGTTTCTTTGTTCCCCTAATATGGCAGATCGGCCCATCAAAGGCACAGGTTCTTTATACTACGACAACAGAATACCATAAATATTAGAAAGTTCTACAGCCTTATTATTGCGCTAAGAAAAGAGAAAAAAAAATCGGTCTTATATCACAATGAAAGTTATTGTTGAAAGTTTACCTTGGCACTGCGAGAATATTCCAAGTACCAAAACTTGACATGTCTGTTACCCACGGTAACGAAATAATTGCCATTTTCTGCAAAGCAGACAGCCTTTACTTTGCTCGATACTTTGTTGGATGCTACTTTAACGTTGTTCCTCCAATCCCAGACGTTGACGATCATGTCGTGCTGCGAGCCAACCGATACGACATACTTGTTGCTTGGCGAAAATGCCTGAAAAATACAATATCGTTTTTGTACATGTACCTACTACAGGTTACTTAATATATAATATATGCAAGGTGTTAATTAATTTTACTAATTAATTTTACTAGTAGTAAGTATACATATAGCGATATTCTTTGAAAAATAAATCGAAAAGTTTTGAACTCATAAGACCCCATCTATTACGTGCACGCACGCACATGCAGAGTGTTCGACAATAGTCGGCAACAGGATAAACAAATAAAAAAAAAAAAAAAAAAAAAAAAAAAAAAAATCCACTCAAAAAAATTAACGGGACAACAATCTTTTCACAAAAAAATTGTCAAACTTTGAAGTGTTGTAACTTTGTGAGAAATTATCCTATTAAAACAAACAAAAAAGCAAATTAAAGTTTGAGATGTGTACTTTGAGATCCTCTTGGGCTCATAAGAATACATTCATTAATTTTGAAGTTATGTGACTTTGAAGTGGAATAAAGCAAATAAGGAAGTGAAAATCTCAACTTTAACGCATCGCACCGAGTGAGATGATTTTTTTCTGGTTTATCAAACCAATTTTAAGTGCAAGGCTGTTCTTTTAGCTTTAATTTCGTTTTTTATTTTTTGTCATACGATTTTTTATTGCCAAGTTCTTCCACTTTAAACAAAAAAACTCTTTTTAAACTTAATAGGTCATATTAGGTAAACAGATCATCGTACAGGAATAAAAAAAAAGCATTTTGAAGCTTAAAGTCTCAGCTTTCAAGTAGTAAGACTAAATTTCAGATATGATTTCTTATCACATGACGTTTTGCACTTTGAATTCAACTCCAAAATTTCAGTACGTCGACAATACAAATTAAGATGGCTGCACATAATCTAAAGATCATTCTTTCGGTTGCTCCAGCTTAAGAATAAAAGTTGAAAATGTACTCTTTCAAATCCACTTTGGTTTTTTAAGATTCGATTATTTTTGGCAGACATATTCAACTTTAAAGTTTGTGAGAGAATTTTAAACAGAATATGCATATGGTGAACGTATTCTTCATCGCGCCTACAACTCAAAACGTGCATACGCATAGTGTGTGTAATTAGAGAGTACAAAAGAAGGCAATTCTTTGCCTACATTGGGACAATGAAAACATAGGAGAAAGGGTTTGGAGTCGATACTGTGGAAGTGACGAACCACGGAGTCCTAATCTCTCCATAGTGAGAAGGAGTTTTCTTTGCAAGAAAACAAAAGCCTGTCAATGACTATAACAGATTATAATGACTGATAACAGAATCAATTATTAAAAATTTAGTATATACGTCCTAAAATAAATTTTTAATAATTGATTGTTATTGAAAATAATTATTTTATTTTTACTTTAGTATTATTGTGAGAAGTATAATACGTAAAATGACTGTATCTAACAGTAAGAAAAATTATATTTTGCAAATTAATCTTTTGACATAATTTATTATTAGTAGCCAATTAATATATTATTTCAGTCTAATCTTATAAGGAAAATGAAAGAAATAAAAAGTATAATAAAACAAAATTCAAAATTTTGCAAATATACAAGATGAAAAATTATTATGAGTAGTACACTTACCACACAATTGATGCCGTATTTGTGTCCAGGAAATTCTGCGATCTGCACGGCATTATGCGGATCGGATATATCCCAGACACGGACGTTCGGCATGTGACCGCATTCACCCGTTGCCAGAAGCTTGCCATCTCCGGCGAGTGCTAGAGAAGTTACGGTTTTGCGACAGGCGTTCAACACATGCGCCTGACTGTTCTTCCGTGGATTGAATAACACGACAGTGCAGCTGTAATGGAATGCAATAGAAACGATATTATCTGTAAAACGCAACCAATCGAAACAAATTTTAATAGTCATTAAGAGACTGGAGTCGCAAATTTTTAATTCAATCCATAATACATAATGTTATTATAAATATAACAAATTTAAATTAATTTACATTATTTACTGTTACATTAAATTTATATCTAAAAATTAATTGATTAATTCAGCATGGTAAATCATATTCCGTATCGATGATTTATTTATCGCAATCTTATCAGTTCGCGCTCACTGACTGTAATTACAGGATCGAAAATTAAAGTTTTTCTAAGTTTTCTATCTTGTTAAATGTTTTTCATTTATTTTTTTTCTCGATTTCTCGTCATTTAATTAATTTTAATCACTATTATCGTACAAAATAAACTTAAATTGATCAAGTTTGCGGAAAGAGAAAGTGTGTGCACCGTTTATGAACGTTTATAGAAACAATTTTTTTTCACAATTTTCAGTATTATAGCATATAATGAGATCTATTATTTTTATTAAATATAAAGAGATATTATGACTGAATGCGATATCAAGTAAAATTGAATATTACCTTGTAACTAATATTTAATATTAATCCACACATAAAAATTAGGAAATTAAAAAAAAGTAAAAAAAAAGAAAAAAAAAAGAGAGGGGATAAGAAAGAGGCAAAGACAAAAAAGGGAAGGGAGGGGGGATTTTAATTTTTTCTTTGTTCTCAACGGGTTTTTCCTGTTTGTCAGAATAGATGAGGCCGTGTGAAGGAGAACGTACTGTGTACGTTCACTCTATGCCTGCAGCTTAGTAAAACTAGCACGCCAGGAGATACAGCTCGACATGCATCAATGGTACACGTGATAAACTCTAGACTCCATATCTGGCAGATATGATAGTACGCATATTCACTTGCACATGAAGTTCATATATCAACTTCTTGTCGCAAAGGATGTAATAGGAAGTCGCTAGCAGTTTAAAGGAGGATGAATCACTTTTAATAGTAATTCAATTAGTATCGATTTTGCAATTATTTAATTATTTATATTATAGTTTATAATTTCTTTTACTGAAAACAAAAGAAACGCTTTAGAAATGCTAAAGCTAACATAGCAAAATCAATATAATATAAAAATTAAAAAGTAAATAGTCAATTTATTCAAGAATCTTAAGTCTCATCAGATGTGCAGCTTATAAAAATAACTAAATGTTGACGAGAAAAAAATATAAAAAGAGATATAGGAATAGATATATATTTCGATTTTATATAACATTAGCGGACCTGATCAACCAAGAAACTGACAAGATTAAGATTCTGATGACGAATAATACGAGACGCTATACAGTATAATACGAAAAAAGTAATATGAGGGCTCCAAGCAAAGAAGTTTACTACAAAAAACTTAACGCGGGAAGGTGGAAACCTTCTAGGAATTTTTATGGTAGTAGAAGTCCATTTCAAGATATTTAAACTATACAATGTGTATAGTTGCATCTGATGAGGCTTAAGATTCTTTGAATAAATTGACTATTTATTTTTTGATTTTTATGTTATATTGATTTTGGTATATTAGAGTTAGCATTTCTAAAATGTTTCGTTTGAAAGTGTTTCTTTAGTTTTCAGTAAAAGAAATTATAAAACTAAACTATAATATAAATAATTAAATAATTGCGACAAAATCGATACTAATTAATATTAAAAACGATTTATTTCGACCATTTAAGGCGAATTTTGACTTTCCCATGGGCTTAGACCAATAAAACGGTTATTTTCATATTCAGCTACTCAAAACCATAAGAAAATATATGTAACTTACGTTACACTTTCTGAGCAAAAATCAGCATATTTTACTCACCCTCCTTTATTGGATAAGTTATTGATTATATCGATCAAAATATGTATTTACCAATAACTTCGAGAGGTAATGATTTATTTAATCGCATGCAAACTAATAACAGCAATTCAATAACAATGACGTTAAAGCGGTCGATCATTCGTCAATTATAGTCTTCTAAAATTCATGCGTAATCCATGATGATCAATAATTTAATAGTGTTTAATATCGAATTAACGATAATTATCGAGGCCTTGAAGAAACTTGACGATTTATTGATTACTTTTCGATTATTTTTCGGAGAGTTTTGAATTTACAGTAGAATCTGTTTAACTTTATTAATTTTGATACCTTCTACATGTATTTTCATTAATATTAATATCTCATTTTTTTATGTCCTAATGAACACATCATATAATGGTACGTGCAGATAATAGCTTCATGTGTGCAAAAGAAATTAGCGTTTGTATAAGTGTATGATGTTGGTATGATGAATTCACACTTTGAAGAGATTATCCATTAATTTTTTCAAACATTTTCCTCAACCTATTTTTTTGGAGAGAAAATTTTATCAATATAAAATTTTATTAATATAAAGATCACTATACAATACTTGAAAACAATCAGATTTCTTAATCTTGCTAAATATTACTGATACTTAAAAAAAAGTTTAAACTATCATTTTAATATAAATTAATCTATTATGTGGTTATATATAATCTAAAATTTTAAAACTATTTAAAGAGTGTATGTATTATTACAAGACTGTATATCTTATATCGAAAAATTTAAGACAATTTAATATTTTGTGCAGAAAGTGTGCTACAAAATCACATAACTTACTTAAATTAAATCAAATATATGTATATATAATATGCATTTAATTTATATGTACATTTCGCCAAGAACAAAGAAAAACAGATAATCCTCTTATAATAGACAAAGATCAAGATATTAGAACATCTATGGAATTCAGTTACAGTTATTCTTCAATATCAAGCCGCTTTGTAAGAAAATACATAAATGACGTGTATTAGAATACAAGTCTATGATTTAATTGAGTTAATCATACAAGTATTTATTACAGGAAAAATTATAATGCAGCAGTAAAAACAAAACATCGAATAGGAACTTCCAGCAAATTTGAGTACAAGCTAGAAACTATATTTATAAATTCCTGCCGATTTGAAAATGATATAAAAATAATGTTTATTTCAGAAACCCAACTAAGACCTTTGATATATATACAAAAAGTGATCATGGGTCGATATTCATAGTTCATTCTTATAGGTAAGATCATTTTAAGGGGTCATGCTTACAATTAATCAGAAATTTGAAAAAAATCGATTTTTAGGTTTTGACATTTTCTGTAAGTATAACATCTGGAGAATACTCCCTGTAAGTTTCAAGTTAATCCGAATAAAATTTACGGAGTTATAAGCATTCAAAGTATGCTCCGCGCTCGATCGTTATAGCAGCAAGTATATATAGTGCAGCACTGCATGCAGGGAAGAATGCTTCGTCAGTAACATCAAATTAATGTTTTAGAGGCTACAACTTCTTCCGAAAACTTATTATATGGGCCTGAAATGATTCTATGTAAGTTAAAAAATGAATATTTTATTTGAGTGTAAACCTTTTTTGAAATTTTAAACGTGTTTTTCTCAAAACCGCATTTTTAAAATCGACGACCAAGATAGCTCGAAAACTACTGCATCAATTTATTTCAAATTTTACAGACTTATTTTAATATACAGGCTTAGAGATAAAAAAACAAGTCCCTGAACGAAGGATTTTTTTTTGATGTATAGTTTTATTTAATTGACGAAAAACAAGCGATTTTTTCATCGAAAATCAGAAGTTCAACTTTAGACATCCGTCATTTTGTCCCAAATCAATATTTCGAAAAACTGTTCATTAGATAATTTAATATATTAAATTAATCTTTGCAAATTTTTTATTTCGGATGATCTAGCAGCAGTGGTCACTGTAAAATAAGTTTTTTAAAAGGACTTCCAAAAAAATTGTTATATATTTTTTATTTATTAATATTTTTTAATAAAAAAATTATGTGAAATTTGTAAAAACATAAGACTTTTTTCAAATGTAAAAACTTTTTTTTAAGTTTTACAGTTTTTGAGAAAAAAAACTAAAAATCACGTTTTTTTTGGCTTCCTAACTGAGCATGACCCTTTAAACGTGATAAAATTTCAGCCCAGGTTTTCACAGTTGTAAGTGAAGGAGCAGCATCTCCATATACTGAATCTAATTCAGATTTGATTTCCTTTTCAAATAAAGTAGGAGTTTTCCTTTTCAAATGAAGAAATTTTATCATGGCGCGATTACTTCAATTTCTTCAATTTCCCAATTGTTGACAAATTGTTACTTTTAAAGGCTGTTAGGAACCAATCGCTAGAATAACATCAAACTTAACTCTTTGTGTTTCTTTCACTATCATTTATTGGACAAAGTGTTAAAATTTGATTAAAATCTTGCTTTTTCTTGGTCAGGTCGCAAACTTTTATCCGTACATATCAAATCGTTTCAACCCATCAAGAGTCCCATTAAAAGTCCAATTGAAAGAGTACATTGCTTTAGCTGATCCTTAGCAAAGCTTTATAATCATAGACATATATACGCAGGTCTAATTCAAGTACATGAAAGTCGATAACTAACAATAAGGAAAATTCATGCCATAAAGATTAGATAGTAATATTTACTTGCTAATACAAAGGTGGTACATTTGATATAGCTGATAATAGACCTGTGGAATCATTTATAGTGATCTTAAGTCTTATGAAGATTACTTCTCAAATATTTTCAGATGAAAAATTATATATAAAAATATATTTTTTTTCAAATATAATAGATCTAATTTTCGAGCATCACAAGCATTTAAGGAGTTCTATGAATTGCGAACAAAAGAAAATGTAATAATTAAATCAAATTAAATAAACTTGGTAGAACAATGGACCAACTAGAGTTTTATCCCACGTGTTTCTCTTCTATTTTGGAGAATTATGGGAGCCATTGTAAAAACAACCAAAAGACATCTTCTCATAATTATTCAGGAATGCAATTTATTAACATTTAGAATGCAGCCTTCTTGGCAAAAATAAAAATTATAATTTAATTCGATCGCCTTTGAGATCTTTTATCAAGCGATCCCTCAAATCACAATCTTTATACCATTCAATTTTCTTATTGGTGAATTATACTGCAGTTGATTCAGGCCTATCACATCGAAGTTCTAGACAATCATCTCTCTAGATGACAGACCGTTCAAAAAATAGAACAGCTTTTTTGGAAGCATTGGCAATCAGAGGACTTGCAAGAATTGTAAAAACATAGCAAATGTACCGTAAAAATGGAAATTAACATCATGATATTACTAAAAAAAGATAATATCCTCCTCTTCAATACTGACAATAAGTCGAATAATTAAGATACATCTTGGACAAGACAATAAAGCGCAAATCGTCACAGTTCAAAAAGGAGTTTAGAACTTGTAAAGATGTGCATGCAGTTTTTAGAAAATCTGACTGACAACAAAATTAATATTTTTTATTTATACACAGTCTGTCCAAAAGTTAATGAAATAGATAAGCCGGAATAAAATAAAAACTCCAATAATATAGATAAATAAAATTTTAGTTTTTTAAATTTTCTACATAATCTCGTGTTTAATATATTTATCAGATCACCGTTCCAGAAGACTTTGAAGACTCTGGAAAAGTTTTTCTCTAGAATAGCATTTCGATGCTGTATCACCGCTTTTTAAACATGTCCTTTATAGAATTGAAATGGATCTTTTTCATTGGTATTATCAACTTTAAGAAGTATAAAACTATTTATTATTTATAAAATGTTTAAGAAATATTAATTCAAATATTTTTTTAATGTTACTTTTAATGTTTATGCAATATGATTACAATCTAACATTGGATATTAATTCCTTTACTTATCGCTATGCGGCGTATTATCTTCTAAATTTTCCCGTTCAAATTTTTATCACAATGTAAAAGCCTGCAAAAATGAAACTCTTACAAACAAAAATCTAATAATTATTCTCATCAGTTTAATTTTTGATACGAATTCTAAAGGATTTTAAATCTTATTTAGAATTGAAACTATTGAACAATAAGAAATTATCTATTTATTACCTATTTAAAGATTAAATGTAAAAGATCAATTTCCATATAAATTTAATTTAATTCAAAAACAAAAAATTATATTTAAATTAAATTAATTTTTTATTTAATCACACTTTGGATTATTTATTCTTTATACATTGGATGATTTATCCTTTATTCAGAGAAAAATATCCCGAAACATTATATTAAACTCACATCGTTAGCAGTAATGTTATTATTAATCATTGTAATTATGTTATTATTAATATTATTATTAATCGTTGCAATAATATTATTATTAATAAGACTTGCTTATTGGGTTATTATTGATTCAATAGTATGAAAATTTCACAATAATTATAATTATATAAATTAAAAATTGAAATTGGTTAAAATAATATAACATAATTTTCAAAATTATTTCAATTTTGATTGATGTATTTAATGTAAATATTATTAATAACATGGTCTTTTAACTTCACTGTCACTTTTTTCGAAAGTTGTATGTATAATGTATTGCACAATCAGCTATACAGCCAAATTTTAAATTAAAGCATAAAGGAACCGTGAGAAAAATGCTAATACATTCTCGCAAGAGCGTGAGAATGGAATCAAAATTACATATCTCTTTTGAATATCTATTTGCAATATTTAATTTATTTACAGAAAATTCACGTTTTTTTTCTTATTGTAGAATTCCGTAGGTAGCTAACATAAGTATATGTATTCTCATTATTAAGCGAAAATGATTGTTATGCTATCACTATTTTCGGAATTATATTTTACTGAATGTGAGATATGCAAAAGTTATTATTGGCATTTCATGTTGCAATATTAAAAAACGCACTTCTTTTAGTCACAGAGCGATTGTAAATCTATTTTGTACAAAATAATTTTTTTATAGTCATTAATATATTATATAGCCATTATATTGTAATCGTTAATATTAATATTATAAAGATAACATTACGTTATATTTTTACACTTTCAATAAATTAAGAAGGATTTTACAAGTCTAATGCACATGTAATCTTTGATCATATCAAATACCGAAACATATGCACTTTCAAATAAATATAAATCGGGAAAGTTGAAACAATATTTAAATCCAAACCATTTATCAAAAATGAACTTTCTATCGTCGATGAGATTTGACCTTTAACATCATCGCAAATGCAATGTAATGAAAAAAGTAGGAGTACCGAAATAATACAAACAATAACAATTTAATAGTAGTAACTTTTAATAATATTCATTTTGGAAGTGCTATATATAATGATAACGATAATTTTTTCATAGGTTTTTCAAAGTTTTTAAAGAAAAGGTTAATACTGGAAACAAATAGTGAAACCATAAGACTAAAGAAATTGTGAAAGGTTTGTATAAAACACTCTTCGTGGAAAGTCGTGGAGAAAACGATCGAATTGATGCAGATGCACAATGCACAGGTACTGCATCGTCATCACTTGAGAAACGAAAGTCATTATATGAAAATCTAGAATTCAGTTGAGTAAAACTCCTGTTTAAGGAAGGATATTCCAATGACCTTGACGTATATTGTCAAGGTCATCACCTTGAATAACCTTCAAAAAGTTTATAGCCGTCGCTCGTAATTTATTAAAAAGTTATAAACAAAAAAGTTTCATAAATAGGACATAATTTTTTCACATCATGTATATGTAATGAAGTGTACTTTTAATGTATCTATTTATATAAATGTGATACACTGAATGCGTGATCGGGAGAGAGACTCTGCCCCTACCCCTACCCCCCCCCCCAAAAAAACCGACCCTATCCAACCTGCGTCTAAGACATGATATAGATTTTGCTTTGTAACACAGGTTGAATTGGGTTAATTTTTTTGAGGTGGAGGTGTAGGGAGAGGGGCAGAGCTCCGCTTACGCATTTAATGTATGTTTAAATAAATAGAACCACGAGTGACTTTCTTCTCACACAAAAAATTCTATAAAGAGTCAAAATTATGTGTCATATTAAGAAATTTGTGTAAACGCATGTTGAAAATTTAGAATATCGATAATCTTTCAACCGTCTAATATAGAAATCTATGACACACTAACTCTTCGGTTTATACCATATTTGATCGCAGAAATATCGATCGAAACAAAATAGCGAGCTTTGCTAGATGTTAGATATATGTTATATTTCTGTATAGCAGATCATATATTTATTTCTCACTATCTAAATGTACATGGTATCGAAAAACTATAGTCTTTTGAAATAAAACTCTTTTTTTGTTTATAACTTTTTAACAAATAACGAGCGATGATTAAAACCTTTTAAAGGTTACTCAGGGCGATGAGCTTGACAACATATGTCAAGGTCATTGGAGCTTCCTCCTAAACAGGCGTTTTATCTATTATAGAGCCCAGGACACTTATTTTGCATAATTGAACTGAACAAATTTGTATAACAAAACCACCTTACAACATAGAAATTTACTGTTGATATGAATTAGTAACTATAATTTGAATTAAATTAAACCTTATGTCTTGATCTTTTAAATTAGTTTGGTTAAAATGGATGTAAATAAAGGATGAGATTAATTCATAAATCAAGGATTGCGAGATTCAGATTTCAATGTATAATAAATATATCGTCAAATACTTTGTCAGATCATATTAGCTTGTATCTACATTAGTGTATACATTTTCTAGAAAATAAAAAAATTTAACAAAACAAGTTTTTTAAATCAACAAATATTTAAAAATTAATGTTATATGTCTTTTAAATTAAAAATTAATATTTTTGTAAAATAAATATTACTTTAGAAAAATGTGAATATCTGATTTCTCTGGTTCAAATATTCATTTTTATGTTATAAAAATGATTATTTTTAATTTAAATAATTATGTTTTGGAAAAAAATATGTTAAGTCAACTTTTCTTCTTGTAAGACCAATAACTATTCTTTTGATATAATAAAATTTTATAAACAAAAATAAAATAAAAATATAAGTAAATAAAATTATGTATTAGTTTTTTATTTCTATTTTAGAAATAAAATCGGATGTATTGATTGCAGGCGAAGATCGGATGTATGAGGATTAAAAAATCGTCAGCAAATAGTCGCTAATTTTTATGTATAACTAACAATTAGTAATAATATTTTTCGTAGCACATAAATGGAATACATATTAATAAAAAAATAGAACACATATTTTCAATGTAAAAATAAAATGGAAACAACTTCAGTGTTGATAGTTATAATTTCACAGAAAAATATGTGACATATCACTTAAGCATTATTAATAGTTTTAATATTATATGAGGCGCATAGCAATGTAGCACTTTGTTTATATACACAATAAACATAAATAACTAATCAAGTTTTAAATTACAAATAATTAGGTTATAGTTTTTCACTTTATTATACTTTTTTTTGCTAGATACTCATAAAAACATTAAATACTATCGTTTACTCTTTTTCAAATTTGTGTAATGTATTTACCTATGTTTTAATTCAGAGATCAATTAAGGAAAGATTAAGCTTACCCAGCTGGATAAGCAACCAGCTCGATAGTCGTATCGCAGTCAAGGGCTGCATTACTGGATACAGTTACACCCAACACTCGTTCTAACTTGATCTGAAACAAATTTAAAAAATTCCATGTTATGATATAGTAAACTATGTATTCAATAATTATTAATAAAATTCCACAAATAAATTAAATCATGATAAAGTTGCAATAAGATCTCTAACGGTATAATATCGTGATTTAATTTTCCAGAAAAAGTAAGCAATTCAATAAGGAAGATTTTCGAAGTCGACAATTTTTACAAAATTTTGGCATGCGTGTGGAGTAAGTACAATATAAAAATAGTGAGAAAAGTACGTAGCTAATATTTTGTAATATTTATAAATATTATATAAAGATTATACATAACAATACCACTTGCTGTAAGAATTAAAAAAAAAAAAAAAAAAAAACTCATATTATACTGCGGATTACAATTCGATCAAATTATTGTGAAAGTAATTTTTTTCGAATAGGGTTCTCTAACGATGAAGATTTATAATTAAAATGGTAATTAAAAATTTATGATTTTCAGTTGGAATTAGCAGAAAAGTTTTAAAATAATATATATTGAGTCTCACGTGGCACATTATAATAATTTGCGAGATTCATAAGTATTATATTTTTGTCACTTTATTATTTATAGAAAGTAATAAGTCATAAAATAAAACTGAATAAAAAATTTTAACAAAAAATATGAAACTATATAATGTTTTCAAATAAATATAGTTAAACTTAAGTCTGTGTAAATATTAAATATTCATTTAATTACATAATTTCGTTAGATCGTCAATTAAGCCAAAAGCGTATGCGAGATGAATATTTATACTATCAATAAAAAGAAATTTTTCAAGAAATTCTAACAAAGAACTATAATCAGAAACCAAACAATGCAATAAAGATTTTTTTTAATATACAGTCGGACCTTTTATCTTACGACCCTCTTATGCTACGAAACGTCTTATCCTACGACAAAAAATCCTCTCATGCTACGACCGCGAAAGGGGAATTATACCCCCACTTTCAAATTTTTGTCATAGGATCAAAGGTTTAAGGGGAAGATTCCGGACCGAAAATGTCGTAGAATAAGAGGTCCGAGGGTATAAACATTAACTCTCTCCCTCTCTTAAAAAAACATAAGCGAGAAAGATGAAGTTATTATTAAATATATATGTAAGTAAAATGTAAAGAATCAAGATATGAGATCTGAATAGCTCAGTCGTCCGGTAAGCTAGATTGGGGTTCAATTTCGGATTCAATAACTTTTCTCCAATATTTTTCTTATGTTCTTTTAGAAAAGTTAAGAGAATTTATTAAAATAAAAATCTGGAATTGAGATTATTTAATTATTTGATATCGTATAAAGAAAAATTTATTAATTTAGAAAAATTTATGTTATATGCATATGGCAAATCATAAATAATCTGGAAAATTAATTTTAACTAATCTAAAAAATTTTCCTTGAAACTGACACACTACGTCATTCGTATCTGGCTGTTAGTAGCCCGGTGAAATTTAAATTTATTTTTATATTGAAAGCTTCTTACTATTCTACTATAATTTCTTAGTTCATTAAAATAATTAAAAATAATAAAATTTAATACAAAACAGTTTGGCACAACTATGAAAATAAAAACTAATATTTTAACATCGCTGTCTGTAATAAGAATTAGGAAAATTATTATATACAATTTACACAATTATATTATATATAATAACGAAGATATATTAAATAATTAAAATACAATAAAGCTTAAATATATATATATATATATATATATATATATATATATATATATATTATAGTAATAAGTTTTTTTGTGCATTAATTTTTAGTCTTAATAACTTTGTTTTTTTATAATATATATATATATGTATATATATATAATTTATTACTATAATATATACATATATATATATATATGTATATATGTATAATTTATTACTATAATATATACATATATATATATATATATATATATATATATATATATATATATTATAGTAATAAATTTTTTTGTGTTTAATTTTTAGTCTTAATAATTTTGTTTTTTTATAATAGAGATATATTCTGAAATATTCTGTATCTGAAAATACATATTGTAAGTATAATACACACATGCACGGTACGCACACATATATGCATATAATCTGTGTAATTATTATTATGTGTAATAGTCAGCTCGATTCATGCCACAATACCTTATAAGAGATTCTATATGCGTATTTTTGGCAAAAATTAAATATGCATCCAGAATGCGTATTCATCAGATTTTATCAGGGTTGGAAAGTAATGAGTAACAAAGTTACAGTTATAGTTACTTTTTTTCGGTAACTATAACTTAACTTCGTTACTTTTTTCTATCTGTAACTGTAACTTAACTTAGTTACATTTTTTGGTAACTAATAACTATTTTAATAGTTACTTTTTTGAGAGCATGCGCTAAAAGCATCGTTCTATATATCTTATTTTTACTTAGTGACTTATCGACCAATTTTTTGCATTATAAAAGAATAATATAATATGGTAGTAATTTAAATATAAGAAAAATGGAAAAAATTCAATAACAATATGAACGTTGTCCTAACTTTAAATTTTTTATTATGATTATATGATTATTAAGTACCTTACGATTATTATTAAAAGTATATATCTTTATTTCTTCAGCTTCTGCCAAGAAGGGACTCGGTTGGTGCTTACAAGATATGTTATCCTCTCATCCATCCATACATATTTATCTACATTTTATCCATTCCTATAGTTTATCACATATCACATCTCTGTCTTATATCTAATAATAATAAACATAAGCATATTTATTCCTATACAACTTGAATTACTTAAAACATTCTAACTACTATAGTAATAATATTGCATCTTTAACTTTAATTATCCTTTCCTTATCTTATTATATACCATTACTATTACTATCTTATCTTAAACTTAATATCTAAGACCTATAACCTTCTATTAAGCAGCTATTAATTCACAATCAATTATATTTCTTTTCTCTCTTTTTTTCCTTCTTTCTATTACTTCTTTTAAAGTCTTTCCTTTCCTCTCACACAATTCATCATTCCATATATTAGCTAACATTTCCTATTCATTATTACCTATGTCCCTAAACCAAACCTTCTAACTACCATACATTATATTACATAAGATTCCATACTTCTTTACCTATTCTATCACATCTACTAAAATTTTACATTCTTCATCATCTTCTATCTCTTCTTCCTTTTCTTCCTCATCTTCCTCCTTCCTTTTATTTCTATTATTATTATCTATTATTCTTTACTGCCTCTGTATTTATCTCTGTTCCACCTGATAGTTTCATAAAATGTCTTCTCCATTCCTCTCTATCTATGCTATTTTCCTTTAATTCTCTTATTCTCTTTTTCTTATTCAGGTTTCTTTTTCAGTCTTCTTAATACCTCTTCTATTTCCTCTCTATTCTTTTTCTTTTCCTCTCCCAAAATTCTTTTCATTTTCATTTTATCTTGCTTTCCATATATTTCCATTTTCCTTCCTCGTACTTTTACCTTTCCTCCATTTGCAGTCAGTCCTTTTGACCTCTCTTTTCCTCTTCATACCGTTGATGTTCCAGTATTTTTATCCTGATTCTTTCTTCCTTGTCTGCCTTCTTATCTATCATAGAGTTTTTAAACTGATTCCTATAGTCTTGCTTTCCATATTTTTTCCATTCTCCTCCCTCGTGTCTTTAACTTTTCTCCATTTGCAGTCAATCCTCTTGACCTCTCTTCCTTTTTTCCTCCTTTCCTTTTCTTTTCCTCTTCACATTGCTGTTGTTCCAGTATTTATATCCCAATTCTTTATTTATCTCTTACCCTTGGTTCTCTTCTATACTTATCTTAAGGCTGGTTCCACAATAGCTGTCGTAAGTCGGATGTCGGAAGAGTTGACCAATCATATTCGATTATTCTTCTCTAAAGTCAACTGTGATTGGTCAACTCTTCTGACATCCGACTTACGACAGCTATTGTGGAATCACTCTAAAAATCCTACTTTTATCGACCTTCATCAATAATTTACCTAACCCTACTATTAACGATCGGTGCTCTTCTCGAGCCTCTCTTTTCACTGCCCCTAGCCGCCATAACCTCCTTTATTCCTTGCTTTTCCTATACATATCAGAATCTCCTACTACGTATTCCTTCTTATATCCTTCATTTACCCTTACTCTTTAACCATTTCATCTTTTCATCCTATATTTACCTAACTCTACGCTCTATTACGCTTATACTTCCTAATAGTGTACGCAGTCATCCGTGCACACGTCCCCTCATACTCACGCCACCAAACCAAGCCCACGATTATTAAAAGTTAAGATTAATATTTTTTTTCTTTTATGAGATTATAAAATATATTTGGATATTTAAACACATTATATTTTATTTTATTTTATTATTAATATTATATATATTGTTTTGTAATTCATAATATATAAAATAATAAAGGACCCTGCACCCAACCAATGGAATTTTGGTTCTCGACCAAATTTGCCGAAAGTGCAGCATATTATTCATTATGACTTCCTGAGCTGAAAAGTCTCAATGAACACAAGGTCCAAAAATCAATGGTTTTTGAGATACCGAGCTTCAAAAGTTTGATTTTTGGCTTATTTAAATGTTTGATAATACAAATATAGAAATTACGAACTTTTAGGGGTATTCATGCAGAGTAAGCACGACTATATTGAGAATGAGTGTGTGTATGTGTGTGTGCGCGTATGCGTGCGTGTGTGTGTACATGTGCGCACGCGCGTTCACCTTTAGAGATTATATTTTATATGCTAAAACTCGCACATGTACATCCACACTTTAATTCTCACACACATACGCGCGCGCTTGCACATAAACACGCATACACATACATACACATAAAGATAAAGAAACCTTTCTGCTCGCCACCTCTTCGTGGTTGGCCCTGGGTTGCGCTAAGAGCGGGTACTAATTATGTCGCTTATTAGTTAAGAAATAATAAAGAATGGCTGATTTTCAAAATCAACATACTTGCCAATTCAATACTACCGTCACATTCACATCCACGCCCACAGGTTTACAGTTACACGTATACTAGAATCATAAACTCAATTTCATATGTTCACTTGCATACATGTAAAAAGCTAAAAATTGAACTTTTGAAACTCAGTATCTCGAAAACCATTGATTTTTGGACCTTGTGTCCATTGAGACTTTTGATCAGGCGGTTAAAATGAATAACATGCTGCACTTTCAGCAAATTTGGCCGAGAACCAAAATTCCATTGGTTGGGTGCGGGGTCCTTTATCAGTATTTAGGTAGCATATGATTCAATCTTTTACCTTTATAAAATTATCACTTAAATTACATAAAATAATATAGCACATAATTAAACACATAATATACAACAATTAGTAAAACATAAAATGTAAGCTTTTTATGTTTAAAATATTGTACAATTTCAAAAAAAGTAACTGAAAAGTAACGACTCGTTACTTTTTGAGTAACTGTAACTGTAACGAGTTATTTTTCAAAATCGGTAACTTGTAACTGTAACTAGTTACTTTCTCAATGAAAAAACTGTAACTAGTTACTTTTACAAAGTAACTTTCCCAACCTTGGATTTTATACAGTGTGACTATTTCCTATTGCCAAAAATGACAATGGCGACGAAAAGAATATTGTACATACAATGACGATGAAGTTATACAAGGTCATGACAAAGGGATCATTAAAGTACAATTCCAAAAACGAAACTTGAACAAATTTATGAGTTGATTCAACGTTGTATTAATGTAGAAAACACATTTCGAACAAACATTTTAGTTTTTGGCAACATAAATAATAAATAATAGTTTTTTTTTCAAAAATATCGGTTTATTTTCTCCTGTCTGCATATATAGTGTATGTTTAGATAGAAAAAAAAAACAACAGTTTAATAATTCATAATTTATTTTGATATATCTTGTTTTTTAAAATATGCATCTTATATGTACAATATACTTTCTTAATTAAATGAGTCAAAAAGAATCATCTTTTCTGCAATACTTAACAAAAGGCGCGATTCACGGACATGCCTATTTAAAAAACGACGCTAATTGGGTAATCTTTATTTTATAATTCCTCTTTCATTAAGGTTAGTTTTCGAGTACTCGTTGCAAAACTAACAAGTTGAGGACAATGATATATTTGCGATAGGAATAAGAATCCTATGCTTTCTCTCTTTCTTTCGCATTGTTCCTTTCTCACGATTCGACAAGCAAGCCAGCTCGATGATTTAAACTCAGAAGGTCGATTCTGTAATGTAGTGAAAATGCAAAAAGTGAGCTGTTCGCGCGATACCTGCTCACTTTTCGCATTTTTATTACATATTGTAAATACAGAATCGATCTTCATTTATTAATCAGGAGTGTCAATACTACCAAAACTGACCAGGCCTCACTGTAATCTAGGTATGAAATTCCATACCTCTTTTAAAATCTACTTATAAAATTACTTTTTCAGTATATATATAAAAAAAAGTTTAAAAAATGTTAACTTTTTTTTTTACAAAAAGTGCATTGATAAAGTGGAATGCTTTCCCCTCTCCTTCCACGTTATTAACTGATATTCTCGCCTCCGGAAAAAATGAAGCAATTATATTTTTTAATACATATATATATGTGTATAATTGCAAACGATTAAGCATGATCGACATTGATTCTTAATTGTCAAGCTGGTTTATACTTGCCAAACAGCGAAAATAATGCGAGAGAACATATTATACATTGTGCGTGCGTGTGCGTGCGTGCGTGCGTGCGTGCGTGCGTGCGTGCGTGCGTGCGTGTGTGTGTGTGTGTGTAGCAAGCGGGAGCAATCCTTGACATTTTCCCTATCTAACAAGAGAAACACCAGATTTAGCCTCCTTCGATTTCGTCGAGTTTAAAGTATTGTAGTCCTACCATTTCACTAATTTATCATAAAATAATACGATAAAGTAATTCTGTTAAAATAATAAAAACAGTATAAAAGTTCTCTTCAATTCAGATTTAACAAAAAAAATTTCAAATAGTAAGAATATAGGAGACCATAGATAGAATCAGCAGTACACAACGTAGTAATTAGACACCTTTTCCACTAGACTATGCTATTTACCTATAAATCTGTTTTTACGCTCGGTACATAAAGAGCGCATAAATTTTTAAACGTGTTTTACTCGCGAATGTTTAGAACTACATCGTATTATTTTATGATAGATTAGTGAGAAAGTAGAATTATAACATACTTTAGAATCAAATTTCGAAATCGTAATGAAATCGGACCATGTTTGGTGTTCCCCAAATCTTACTTGGTGTTTGATATCAGTGACGAATTATATATATATATACTTCTAGTGCAGCGCCTCACACTGCAAATCGGTAAACTATAAAGTGAAAAGTGGCGTGCCTTTTGACAGTCGAATTATTCTTGCATGCTATTTTTAAATAATTTTTATTAGGCTTTTTCCTTGACAGTTAATAAATAGTCGTCAAATGAGTGTCAAAGCCTAGTTATGCGAGGAAACATGCAGTTTGACAACTGTCTAAAGAAGATGGAAAATGTTTCTTCCATATAGTATATATTATCTAAGCTTAGTTTTTGGATAACAAGTATGCTAAATTTATCTGTAGTGTTGTTTCACTGAAATATCTTTTTATTTAAAAATGACTTTTAACGTGTCATTTTTCGATTCTGACGTCACAATTCCAATATGGTCACGGCGAGTACTCGGGACTCTGGAGCCTAAAGCGTTATAGAAAGCAATGTTGAGAGTTTTTGACTCATTTTTTTATTCAGAAATAGCACTGTATAATTCGAACTATGATATTTACTGATATCTTCTGTATGTATATGTATATATGCTAAAATATTTTATATAAAAAATTTTATATTTTAATTTATTTAATTTTTAAAATTTTATAATTATAACGTAAAGGAAATATTACTTAATATTAGTAAAAATTGCAATTGCCGAAAAATATCGCTCATCTTAAGTGCTTAGAAAATTGGAAAAATACAATAAAAGAAAAAGATTTATTGTGACTTAGTAGCGTTTTGAGTTTTGCAAAATATTAATAAAGCAACAAAAAGAATAATATAACGAGAAACTATACTTGCAATTGCATCAATTGTAATGTACAATTAAATCTTTATTCAACTCTAATGTGTTGAAAGATCACCTTTCTATCTTTAATACTTTCTCAGTTCTTACTTTCCTACTTTTATTTTAATAGTACGAGCACAGAATAAAAGATATTATTTTATGTCATGCGAGACATTTTTATTCTACATATGCGTGGCCAAGTGGCAAATGTGAAGTGTAAGAGATGGAAAAGATATTAAGAATATAAAGATTAAGAACTTCAAGATGTTAAGATTTTTAAAATATTAAGGGTCGACAGGACCGAGAAAATTCCAGCGTCACTGTCACCAACATTGAGAAATGAATTCTTATTCAATGTATTGGTGTATGTCTGTATACGTAAAAACATCATTGCATTTCAAGAGAGACGAAGACGACATTATTGTCTTTCATTGTCTCTCCTTAGCAAGCGGTGCTGCCAACTCAATTTCTTACAATTAGCTGCACTTGCACTTTAGGTACAGATACAATATTCTATTCGGTAATATTTTGCCTCGAAGAAGTTATATTTCTTTATAAAACTTTTTTTGCTACATTCCTTGTAAAGTTTATTACCCCGCTAAAAAGCCGGATTTTGAATTTTGGCTTTTAAAAAATTTATAATAATTACAATCGGTACACCTGGTCTATATACTTCATTCACGATCAGTATACCTTATTCATGTCAATTTTATGAAATTTTATTTTAAGCCTTTTTTCCAAAAAATCGCTCTTTAGCGGGCTGCGAGAAATCCTCCTGAATAAGAATATCATTGTTAAATATGATTCTTTCTTAATTTATAGCCGAAATATCGTCGAAAAGAATTTGTAGTTCCGAAGTCTCCGCATGAGATCTCCACCGTAAGTCCTCTCGACCCTTAAAAAGTATGACTACATAGATTTGATTGTATACAGGGTGTCTCATAACTAATGAGCGAACGCTGGTGAATGGGTAGAGTACAGTGAACTAAACAAAAAAGTATTAAGTCATTTTGCGATTTTCACAATAATTATTAAAATATTAATTAAAAACGCTTAGCGAACGATATTATACATATCTACAAGATGTCCGGTAATAATCGCCTCAACTCTCAACATAAAAGTCCTGTATCATTTTCCGATTTTCGCAATAATTATTGAACTATTAATTAAAAACGCTCAGGGTATGCTGATATGCGGCGCGCGCTCATACGCTAAGCGTTTTTAATTAATATTTTAATAATTATTGTGAAAATCGGAAAATGATGCAGGACTTTTATATTCAGTTTGACCTACTCTATCAGCCCTAGAGAGGTGAAGCAATTATTACCAGACATCTTGTATATATGTACATATGTAACATTGTTCGCTAAGCGTTTTTAATTAATATTTTAATAATTATTGCGAAAATCGCAAAATGACCTAATACTTTTTTGTTCAGTTCACTGTACTCTATCCGTTCACGAGCGTTGGCTCGTTAGTTATAAGACACCCTGTATATACGCATCTCTTAATATGCAATCTTTATTTTTATACAAGGTTTTGAATTTTTATATATTTAAATATGAAAAAAAAATGAAAAGATGAACAGATTATTAAATAAAAACATTATCCAGCTCATTTACTTTTAGTCTCTTTCATCCACATTGTACATAAAAAAAATCGTTTAGTATGACAGTTGTGTCATTTATTATTACCTTCATGTATTCGCTATGAATTCTCTGCAAAATTATGCTTTTTCTTTACCGGAGAAAACGAGACGCACACTTCATTGTAAGATATGTGTGTTATCGTATATGTTGTGTGAAGCATGTCAAATCGAGATTAACGTGAATAAAAACGATGAAATACACATTATGCCAATTTATAGATATGTACACACACACACGCAACACACACACACACACACACACACACACACACACACACACACACACACACACACACACACACACACACACACACACACACACACACACACACACACACACACACACACACACACACACACACACACACACACACACACACACACACACACACACACACACACACACACACACACACACACACACACACACACACACACACACACACACACACACACACACACACACACACACACACACACACACACACACACACACACACACACACACACACACACACACACACACACACACACACACACACACACACACACACACACACACACACACACACACACACACACACACACACACACACACACACACACACACACACACACACACACACACACACACACACACACACACACACACACACACACACACACACACACACACACACACACACACACACACACACACACACACACACACACACACACACACACACACACACACACACACACACACACACACACACACACACACACACACACACACACACACACACACACACACACACACACACACACACACACACACACACACACACACACACACACACACACACACACACACACACACACACACACACACATATACACAGGGTGGCTCACTTTAAGTGATGCATTGATATTTCTTAAAAACCAAAACTACTATAAAAAAATGTTTCGTACAAAAGTTTTATGATTTTGAGGGGGACATAAGATAGTACCATTGATTTGACCTTATTTCTTTTTTTAATAAAATTATCCTAATTTTGTTATGTAAATTGATTCCTCATAATACTCTGCATAAAAAGTTATAAAGACGTGATGGACAAAAATTAAATAATTTATGAAATATTTTACACTTTAATATGACATAATTTTACATAAATTATAAAATATCTCATAAATATTTTTTGATTACAATTTATGAAATATTTTACACTTTAATATGACATAATTTTACATAAATTATAAAATATCTCATAAATATTTTTTGATTACCTTGCCTCAATACTATATGCACAGAATGATGAGAGCAATCAATTGGTGTAAGGAGAGCACAAACTTGTCTTAAAGAAAAAATTTTAATGTAAAATTCTTATTCTTTTTTTAAGACAACTCGAAGATACAGATAAGACGTAATTCTTTTCAAATTTCCTCCGTGAATCGAAAATAACAAGTGTAAAGATAAAAAATGTCTAATTTGTACTTTAACTATTAAAGCTAAATTTTGCAGAAGCACATAATTACTTAAAACAACATTATTTTTCGATTTCAATATCTTGCAGATTTTCTTATTAATTTATTATTTTTATTTGAACAATATATTTCTTATAAAAATATATTAAAAAAAATTTATTATTTGTGTATATCCTATTTGTTTAATAAATAAAAATTTTACTTTTAATAAATATTTTATAAAAATTTTACTTATTAAATAAAAATTTTACACCTCGTTAAAATATTCCTAATGTTTGACTCTCTTGCTAGACTCTCATAACTCCTTAAATAAATTTGTGAAATAGTGTATACATATTGAAAAATTAAAATTTAATTCCACGTATAACATTGTTGAATTGTTGAAATTTGTGATTAAAATATTTGATAAAAATTATGCAAAATATAAAACCAGTTCAGATATTTTTATAAATGATGTCCTTAAATGCGAAGAGCAAAATTTTTCTATCTTCCTTAACATGTAAATATAATAAAGAATGATAATAAATAATGATAATCAATTCATATGATGATGTCATTAAATAATTCTGTCATTAAATGTATTGTTTCCCATCAATCAGTAAAATATAATACAAAATGTAGAAGATCCGGATTTTATAATTTTCTTATGAAAACTCGTCGAGATCTTTATTTAATTAATAGAAAGATATGAAAATAATGCTCTGTCGTTTTGTGCAACACAATCTGTATACGTGTATGCAAAGCATGCACGCTCCAAATAAGGCGATCTACATAAACTAGTTATGTTTCAAGACTCCATTGATATAGAAATGCGTACAAGCAAATAATATTGTAGATCGTATTATGATGATCATAAATTAGTTGCTTGAATGCATACAAAAGGCAAATTACTATTCTACGAGATTTTCCAGTAATCTTATTTAATTCCACAGACGTATGTATGTACATACGAATGTGCATGCATATATACATATATAGAGTGAGGAAAAAGTATGTATGGAAGTATGTATGAAGTAAGTATGGAAACCGTACAAAATCTCGAAAAATATAAGTTTTACAGAAAAATGTTTCAGACAAAAGTTGTATGATTTCGAGAGGGACATAAGATGGTGTCATTGATTTGATTTTGAATAGTCATATGAAGGTCACCTTTAATTTCTTAAATGGAACATTCTATATTTAATTGTATATTCTTGTAGCTCGAGAGCTTTCTGAAACACTATAATAAAACTTCTTTTGGTTAAGAATTTCCTGAGATATTTTAAAGTTTGTCGTAATATTTTTTAATATAAAATATAAAATGAATAAAAAAAATGAATAAATCTTGCCTAAATGACCGGATCCTTCCTTGATTTTGCCTTAGATTCTATTTTGTAAAATTTATATTTTTCGAAATTTTTCGGAGTTTCCATATTTTTTTCTCACTTTGGATATATATATATATATTCGCAAGGATTAAATGAATGAAACATAATAAACTAAGAAAGTCATTAGAATAACTACAATCTCAGAAAATTTAATCCCATTTGATAGTATAATCCAAATATAACATCGCAATTGCATCACGAACTTAAAGATACGATTAACATGATTAGAACACTATATCTAGAAGAAATAAAGAGCTTCGTTGCGATAATCATTTGCTAAGTTCAACATGTAACTGCGATAGTGCAAGTAATGACTGAACGGATAAGACGCATACTATAGCATGTTTTTATGGTATTGTAATGACGTAATGAACCAATATGAGACAAGGTCTCTTTCGCATATAATTTGTGATGCATTATGTAACGCGACAGGTTTCGTCATGTTTGAATGAGACTCGGTGGATCTATAGTATATAATACAGAATGAGACACCTAACTTGCACACCTTGAATAACTTGAAAGTTATACGTTACATAAAAAGTGAATAATACTGTCATTTCAGCCCGTATAT
This sequence comes from Anoplolepis gracilipes, assembly GCF_047496725.1. Lineage (NCBI taxonomy): Eukaryota > Metazoa > Arthropoda > Insecta > Hymenoptera > Formicidae > Anoplolepis > Anoplolepis gracilipes. Next base: position 4,143,975 of record NC_132980.1, on the reverse strand, counting down.
TTCAAAAACTACTTGTCTGAAATTAAAATTACTTGATTATGTTTGACGCAATCATTAAGTTTTATTTTAAACTTGATAAAACATTCAATGAAAGCAATTGAATGTCAAGCTTACGGCGATGTTTGTCACATGCACAAGTTTTCATGTGATGATACTTTAAAAGCAGAAAAAAAATGACATAATTCAAAAGCAAGCTACTTAAAGATCACAACGATCAATAAATTTATTGAAGAAGTGCGAATTTATTGCTATCGATTCGTATCTAGTGTGTAAAATACTTGCTGAAGAATTTGGCATCCAAGAATACAATTTCTAACATTGTAATGAAAAATTTTATCAAAAGGAAGATCAGCGCTTGATGCCACATAAGACTAAATTTTGGAACAAAACAATATTAAGAGAAATACCACACAACATTTGGTAATCACAACCATAGACTGCTCAATCACGATTGTTCTGTTTGATTGGCATAAGATGGAAATTTTGAATGACATATCTCCTAAAGAAATATCCTAAGGAAGAAGTTATTATTGAAAATGATATACATTAATTGACTAAAAATAAATAGTATCGAAACAATATTGGTTTATTCTCTTTATTGCTTTATCATAATTTAATTATCAAATATTTTGTTCAAAATGATAGGCTTGCAATGCATTGCGCCTATCCATGAGAGAATGAATAGCTAACTGGCGTTGTGCGTCCATAATTTCTTCGTACGCTTACACTATCCTCCGTTGTAATGATTGAAGGTCATTAACAGGCACTTTATATACTTTTTGCTTGAGAGTACCTCATACAAAAAATCTAATGGCGTTAAATCCGGTGAACGTGGAGACCAAGCTACAGGCCCAATCCGATACGACCGATCCATTTTCCAGGAAAATGAATATTAAGCCATTGTCGAGCACCTCTACCATGAGGAGTGTTTTCTTTGCAAGAGAACAAAAGCTTATCAATGACCTTCTATCTTCAAAACAAAAACAGAGACATTTCAACATTATTCATTCCTATAGTTCTGTAACTTAAGAAGTCAATATCTCTTAGACGAAACGTTTGCAAGAATACTTTCAGAGGAAATTTTGGCAATTATATAGTTCAGGGAAGGCACCTTCAATGATTTTGACCTTGATATATGTTGTCAAGGTCACCACTCTGAGTTACCTTCAAAAGGTTTTAGCTGTCGCTCGTTGTTTATCAAAAAGTTATAAATAAAAAAAGTTTGATAAATAGGACATAATTTTCCCATATCATGTATATTTAATGCGTACTTTTAATGAATCTATTTATTTAAATGTAATTGACATTGAATGTGTTGGCGGGAGAGGGGCGTAGCCCCTGTCCCTCAAAAAACAAACTCAATCCAGCCTGTGTAAAGAGATAATTCATGCTAGGGTATAATTTTATATATATATTGTTCTTTCTTAATAACATTAAAACACTTGTTTTTTGTAAATCATTATGTAGTTCAATATGGGTTTTAAAGTTTCCATGCAAAGTGGAGTCCATCCCACACTGTCCAGTTTATAATATATGTATACATATACATTCTTGTGTACACATATATAGAGTGTACAAAATATAACTGATATAATGTAAGTCAGAAAAGACTCCGCATCCAAGATTTCCAGATTATTCCAGTTAAATTCATGATTATTCAGTCTGTCGTCTATAATAACAGATTTTTGTGTTTCTGTTAATATGATTTTTATGTTCAATGAGTTTTGTTTTTAAAAGTTTGCTCGTTTGATCTACATCGTAGTCTTTACATGAAGTTTTGTATACCATATTGTTATGTAATAAATATTTATTACTCGAATAAATGAACATAACTTATTCATGTGTATGACATTTTTATATTCAGATCACCACAAAACTGAACCGTTCGGAGAAATTGGGCATCTATGGAATATTAAAATATGACATCCGAGGAAAATTAACATCACGTATATCCGTATATTTTTTTGAATAGTAAAATGTACACTATAAAATATTTTTTATACAATTTGAATAAACGCGTGATAAACTGGATAATTTTTTTGAATTTTTTAAATTGGTTTGAAAAAATAATTTTTTAATGATTATATATCATGCTTTTATTTCTTATATCAAATTATATTTTAAAAGTTAAACCTTTTGAAAAACATAACAGTAATTATACATATGTCAATTATACATATTACATATATATATATATATTATATATAAGCTGTCCTAAAACCATCGGACAATATTAAAAGAATTTTAATGACCAATTTGAAGATGATGTTTCCTCAACGAAAATGTTGAAATATCCAGAATTATTCGTTATAAGAGATTAAGAAAGAAGCCAAATTAAACTTCGCGAACTAAAAAGATTAATACAATTATATTCTTCAGTTTGTTCAATTTCAGGTAAAGTTTTACTGTAATAAAATTTTAATTTAAGGCTTAGTTACAAAGATATATACATAATAGTAAAAATTGGAAATTTGTAAAAAATGACATTTTCTCATTTTAAATAATACATTTTAATCTCTTCTGTAACTCGTAAAAAATTATTTTTCAAATAAAAGTTGCATGGTTTCAAGAGGAATACATGATGAAAATATGAACTTGATCTTGAGTGACTTTCTCATCAATATTTTTTTAAATGGTACTTTCTATTTTTGAATGTACAGTCAAACCTCTTATCCTACGACATTTTTGGTCCGGAATCTTCCCCTTAAACCTCTGATCCTACGACAAAAATTTGAGAGTGGGGGTATAATTCCCCTTTCGCGGTCGTAGCATGAGAGGATTTTTTGTCGTAGGATAAGAGGTTTCGCAGCATAAGAGGGTCGTAAGATAAGAGGTCCGACTGTAGATTATTGTAGCAGTGCTCAAGAGTTTTTCAACGATCTGTATTAAAACTAGTTTATCTAATATGATTAATGAGTTTAAAATATTTTTAATTTATTTTACTTGACCGCTTTGAAGCTGGCAGGACCATATTGGAAAAATCAAATCGGATATCATTATCATTTCTCTCTAATAATATTCACTTTTCCAATTTTTTTATATTGGCATTGAGCAAGAAAAATAAACAAGATAAATCTGCATTAATTTAATTTATTAACATTACGTAAAGAATTGTTAAGGTGAATACACAATTCACAATTAGTTGCATTACTCACTCAATAGTATAATCGAGCAGCATATGTCGATTTTTTTATGTATTATATTTCATTATATTTCGTACTATATATCGATTATATTTTATTATTATTTATTATTTATTATATCGTTATACTTATATTATTATTATTATTTATATTATATTATATTATATTTTTATATATTATATTTTATATTAACTTTATTTTTATATTTATTATATTTCATGTATTGACGATTTAATCGTGTCACTCAGTAGCATAAATAAGACTGCGAGTAAAATATAACATATAATAAATACACGAGCAAAATATAAAAAAATTTATTTTCTTGGAAACTAACGCACTACCACTCGTTTAGCTTTTATTAATCTGAGGAATTTAAATCAAATTTCTAAATTAAATATTTTATAACAGTATACATAATGAATATACATAATGAATATAACGTAAAAAAGCACAATAAACTATTTAGAACTAAATTATTTTAGAAATAATATTATTTGTGTATATATTTTAATAATATACAACTATATAAATTTATTTTTATATGCTTGCTCTTTTTTTCTTTTTTTTCGTTATTATTGAAAATTATTGAAATTTTATCAACCATTGATATTTTAACGTGTCTCCAATTTCAATATTAATCAGTAATCACTTGCATTTAATTAATCAAAATCACTCGAATTAAGTGTATTTTAGAAAACTCTAGAACTCTTTGGGGTGCATTCAGAACTTAAGAAAAAAAATAGTTTTTTTAAAAATGAGGTGCCAACTTCACACAGGTTATTTTAGTCTCCTAATACAATAATTATGATTTGTCGAAGAAAAAGACAGTAAAATTTGCAAATAATAAGTCCAATTTTTTTCCAAAAATTACTGTTATATAAATATGCTCTTATAGATATCAAAAGTGATAATCCAAAAATTAACGACATGTGTTATACAGGGTAAAGGTGGGTATGTATCTTTCGTGGGTATGTAGAGATCAGGTAAAAATAACCCCATAAGTTCCTATAAAATTTTTTTCTATAATGCATTTCTACCGAGATATTTGTCTCTAAAGTTTAAATTTAAAAATTATTTTTCTTAAATAACATTTATATTACTCTGTAGATCTTAATAATGTATAAGAATTTTTTTTATTATTAAGTGACGATCTTTAAAATAGTGATAAATATCATCTCGGAGGGCCAGAATCGGATCCACTGTAAGTCTTTTAGCTTACAAAACTTTAAAGTCGGTGGGTTTTTTATTTTTAAATTATGTTTTTAAATTACAAAATTATATATTATAAATGAATTACAAACGAAATGAAATGAAATTATAAATAATCTTGGGATATTATGGTGGGTGCAGCAGTTATCAATTTGTCGTGCACGGAAATGCATTAGAGTCGGTGAAAGTCATTTTGAACATTTTTTGTAAATTTGGCTAAATTCATTTTCTTTCAAATAATTTTAATACACAATGTAATATTGTATCATTTTGAAAATCATTATTCAATTATTACGACTAAAGATTTACTTTTTATCGATCAAATGCATTTTTCTTGAAAACAGTTAGTTTTAACGAAATGAAACAAGAATACCTTTTTTTTTAGAGAAAGATTTGAAGAATCTAAAAACATAATTTAAAAATAAAAAACTCACCGGCTTTAAAGTAAGTTAAAAGACTTAAAGTTTAAAGACAAATATCTCGGTAGAAATGCATTTTAGAAAAAAATTGTATAAGAACTTATGGGGTTATTTTTACTTACTCTACATGCCCACGAGAGATTGTCTACCTTTACCAGGACACTGTGTATATAATCATCAAACGACGATTTCCAATCCTCAGTTACAATGTTGTCGACGTAATATTTTCCGCGCGGCGAGAGTCGATTTTCAATGTGTAATATAAGAGCTGTACTTAACATGGCAATGCGATAATCACTAAAGAAAATTGTATACATATACACTAACATACGTACATCGTAGGTTGGAGTATTCTCCTTATCGTGTATAATCGACGAATTGTTTTTAGGCGATATTAAAGCCATTTTTAACACCGGTTTCTCTGTTTATTTCACATATCCATTTTCACCGCCAACATCACACATTTACATTTCCCACGTGCATACACGTACACAAAGCAGTTTCTGGGTCACCAGGTGTCTCGTGCGAACGAGTATAGTCTTCACATCCTGATCTGTCTTCTAAAGTCTAGTCGGTTTCAATGAAGATTTACTATCAGTTATCACACAGGTTGTTAACACAGTCACTGATTTTTACACACGCACCGTGTTTTAAATTGCAATTTTTTATTTGCACCAATTTATGGAGTTTTCAAAAGCATTTTACAAAAAGCGGTGGTGTAACTTAAGATGTCATTTTTTACAATAATATTGTAAATGTATAAGATTGTATGACTTTTCTTTTTATTTTATTTTATTTTATTTTTTTTGCGATTGTTTTATTATTTCCTTGTTGCAATGATATGTTCAAATTTTATGTATTATGTTTTTCTTCTTTATGTATACTTGCAATATATCAACTAAATATATCAATTCTAAAAACAGATATATATATATATATATATATATATATATATATATATATATATATATATCTTAAAAAATTTTATAAAAAATAATAGAAAGTAAAGGTATATCTACTTTTGTGGAACACGTACTCCCTTATATGTAGAAAAGATGCACATCTATATCATCGTAAACGCTTTTCTGGAATGTAAAATTCAATAAATGGCATACGCAAAGGTATATCTTATATTTTCATTTTTTAAATCGCCAAAAGAAAGAGAATTTAGTTTGTTCAAAACAGTTTAACACTTAGTTGATTTTAAATTTTACATAATAATGAGACAATTTCTGCGTCTGTAAGCCTGAAAAATAAGCGAAAAAAAAAAAAAAAAAAAAAGATAACGGAAAACAATGATGTAGAAAAGCGACGATGAACGTCCAATTCTATACTGAGTATTCTAGAAGTTCACTACCATCCGACTATCCCCACTCTCTTTCACGATTACACTTGACTGTCTGCTATATTAACATTGCTGCTACTGCTGCACTTTTTCATTCTACACGTGTATGTTTCGATTATACAGGGTGTCCGGGAATTGGTGAAAAATCTGTTAAGGGGTTAGACCACCTTGGAGCCTCAAATTTTAAAGCATTTTTAAGAATTTTTTTAAAGAAAACTATACTGTACAAGGAAAAATTCTTTTTTGGTGTTTATTATGAGTATATTGAAGAATATAAAAAATATTTTTTAAAGTATTTAATATAAAAATTAAGCGCGTGATGGCTATCTTTTTGTACGTGGTTTTGATCGACATGCAAAACGGCGGGCACAATTACTCAGCACTGGTTAGTCGTAGAACAAAAAAACAGAAATATATTATTTTCTACATATTCAAAACTAGGGATGTACGTAGCCGTTTTGAAAAATATGCATTTTTGTTAAAATGACAACGATTTGAAAAAAAGTCATTTTTGGCTTCAAAAATTTGAATGAAATAAAGCGATAGCGGCGAGAATTTTTAAGATATCACAAAAATCCTACGTACAGTCCTAGATAATGTTGAAATAAAGACCTGGATAAAAATTCAAGTCGATCGGATAAAAATTGGCGAAGTTATGCTGCCCGCCGTTTTGAAAAATGCTGTTTCGAGAAAAACGCGTTTAAAGTTTTTCGTAACAATTTTTGACGCTGAACGTCGTTTGGCGTCTGTTCGTTCTATAACCTCGTTCTATGACCTCGTGTATAAAATAACGGTCAAAATTTTGGCAGAGCCATGTACAGGTACAAAAAAAAATTCATAAGAATTAGTGTCCCTTTGCAGGTAACAAGCTCTTTCAATAAGCCGCTTATACGACGTAGCGCAACACGGTGACGCGCTTCACTAGACTCACTCGAAATATCATTTTCCTTTGCGATTTCTAAGTCGGGTCTAATATATATCATTTTTAAGACTATAAGGAATATTTTAAACAAAAAAAAATTCGATTTTTTGAAAGTGTCAAGGTGGTCTAACCCCTTAATGGCAGATTCTTGAGATCATTGGAGTCGATTTTTCCTCAGCAAAAGTCTCAAGAGACATTATCATTTTTTGCAAATTTCCAATTTTTATCATTATATATCTTTGTAATTAAATTTTAAATTAAAATTTTATTACAGTAAACTCTATCTGAAATTAACTGAAGAATGTAGTTTTGATAATTTTTTAACTTCAAAAAGTTTAGTTTGCGAAAAGCACCTTTTTTTCAATTGCTTATAACTCGGAAATTATTGATGTCTCGACATTTTCGCTGAGGAAAAATCGCCTCCAAATGATCTCGAGAATCTGCCATTAGCAGATTTATCACCAATTACCGGACACCCTGTATATCTCTTGAGTATACATATATACTGGAAAGAAAATTATCTACGAATTATAATCGCGCAAATATTTGTATTTTTGTAGAACTCTCGATGATCGAATTCATCTTATTATATAAATATATTTATTATTAAATTATATTAAATATATTAAATATATTTATTAAATGTTATTTTAAAAACTACATTAATTAAATATCATATTATTAAAATATATTGATTATAAAAATAAAACATAATAATGAAATCCGTGATCCTTTTTTTCAGTGTAATATGTATTTTTAAGCAGTTTTTGTACCGAAAGTTACTTATCGTAAGATTTTATGATTAAGTGCTCCTTTGAAAACGCAACTTTTTTTTAGCAATCGACACAAGTATTGTAAAAATGAAATATATATATAAAAGTTTTTAAGAGAGTGCAAATCTTTATTAAAAAGTTAACAACAAAAGTTATATAAATAAAATATGGACTTATTTAACATTGTACAGATGGACCGCTTAATTTTGACATGTTTTTATTATAAGTAAATCATTCTTACAATTATTACTTAAAATAAAGAGAGATACATATTTTATATATATATGTCGTAGGCAAATGGTTATTTTAGGAAAATAGCTTTTGACTAGGTAAATGCTATCTGGCGTGTACGTACTAAAAAGTACATCTTGGAAAAGAATGCTTAGATTCCCATCTAAGTATAAGGGGATAGAGTGCGAAGCCCCGTCCCCATAAAAAAATATAACAAAACTTGAAAGCGCAGAAACTACCAAGGCTGACAGTACAGCCAGATAACCATTTGCCTAGTCAAAAGCTATTTTCTTAAAATAACCATTTGTCTACGACATATATATACAAAATGTTTCATTTTAATCGCCCCAGGCAAATATCTCGAAAAATATGGAAAATTCGAAAAAATGTTTCAGACAAAAGTTGTATGGTTTCTAGAGGGATATAAGATGGTGCCATTAGTTTGACCTTGAAGAGTCACGTAAAGGTCATTTTGAATTTCTTAAATGGAACACTCTATATATTTTTGCATATTCTTGTAGCTTATCTACATTATTTAAAAACTTATATCTCAAAAAATTCTTAATGAAAAAATATTTTATTATAGTGTTTCGGAATGCTCTCGAGGCAAGTTATAAAGAGTATGCCATAATATATAGAATGTTCCATTTAAGAAATTGAAGGTGACCTTTACGTGATTTTCAACCGACTATCAAAAGTCAAACCAATGACATCATTTTATGGCCCCCGCGAAACCATATAACTTTTGTCTGAAACATTTTTCTCTAAAATAAAAAACAAGAAAGTTATTTAGGGTGCACTCTTAAAATGGAACACCCTGTATACATAGTTCTTTTCTACTAATCTTCTTCCTATTTATCTTTCTATATGACCTTCTACTCTCCAGATTATTCTATTTTCCAACATAATTCTATTCTCCGCTACCCTTATTCTACCATTCTTAAAATCCCTCACTACTCTCATCACTTTCATTTATTTTATTTTTTTATTCTTTTCTCTCTAAATACTTCTCCTTCCTCTAAGTACTCTTTTCCCCTTACATGCCTCTTCCACTTTTCCTCTCTCCTTTCCTTACTTCTACTTTTATCCTGCTAGTCAGTATCTCTTTTCTACTATCTCTAATACCACATTTTCTTTCCCTAATTCTTATTACCAATCCTACAATTACTCTTCCTTTGTTTTTTTAATTGCGTTTTACACTCTTTACTTCTATCCTTTTAACAGTTTGCTCTTTATCTTCTATCATTCCTTTCTATTCAACCATATTTCCATGAATGTCATCAAATTCTATTTTTCAATTTTCTTCCAATATTCTCTATTCTTATTCCTCATCGCCGTCATATTCCAAAATATCATCTTCCATATCGTCTTTTCTTTTCTCCACAATAACTCTTCTTTTTTATTTTACCCTTCTTTCTCTCCTTCTTCCTTTTATCTTTTCTTTCTTTCATTCTTTCCTCTCCTTACTTTTCTCTCCTCTTTTTCTATTCTTCCTGATTCTTTACAGTTTCATTTCTTTTCTTTTCCTTTCTTCTATTATTACTTCTTTCTCTTCATTTCATCTCATATTTCTCTTCTACCTATATTATATATCTCTTTATTCCCTTTGTCCATACTTTCTTGCTTTTGCTTTAGCCAATTTGGCTCTTCCACTTAAATTTCCTTTCCTCTCACGTTAAGTCGTTTTCAATTATTTTCTTTTCAACTTTTTCTCCCTTGAGAACTCCCTTATTTTTTTTTATTTTTCTGTCTTTCCTTCTTCTTTTTTCATCTCTCTTTTATATTGTCTGTGTTTCCACATCTCTCTTTCGTTTGTTTCACTTTTTCTATAAATATTTCTTTCCTTTTATACATCACACTTATTACTTTCTTTCATATCTTAGCTCACTATTCCACTATAGTTACGTCTAAAGACCTAACAAAATAGACATTGGAAAATAGCAGCTGAATTTTTTTCCAACTGCGTTTTGTAATGCTATGTCAACAAGATTTAATGTGAAAAGTGTGTAAAATATTATTTTCGGTTTTTTTAAAATTTGTTGTCAGTAAAAATATATAAAATTTTAATTAATATAAAATATAAAAATGATTTTATTAATTATTAATAATTTTACATATATATTTAATTTTTATTAGCCTTACTTTTATTTTTTGTTAAATTTTTAATTTTATTTCTATTCTATATTTGTAAGATATTAAAAATGACTGGCTACTTTGTGCTTTTTGATTGATTTTGCCATTTTCATTCAACACCAATTGGCAAAAATCTACCGTATCTTGAGGAGTCCGTGGCCACTTTCTATCTCGTTCCTGTTTTATATACAAGTAAAGCAGCGCTAGCGTAATCCATGCTATAACTCGATAATTATTACATTCACAACCGAAAACAGAAATTCTATATCCCATTTAAAATTATGCAACTTTTTAGTTTAACTCATATTTATTCATAGATAATTAATAATGTAATAAATTAATGTAATTCAAGAAATAATTTCCAGCATGCCTGAATATACATAATTTTTATTTTCAATTAAAATTTTTTCTGGTATCATGATTTCTGTAGCAAAAACAGGTTTAATCAATATAAAATGTATACATCAAAATATATTAAAGTAATAGCTTGCTGTGCAATTTTTTGGTATTATTTGGTATATTTAGTATATTAATATTATTATTTGGTATTATTATTATTTAGTATTATGTAGTATATACATATATACATATGCATAATTATAATGTATTTTTGAAAAATTACAAATAAAGACAAAAAGAATGAAAATAGAAGCATAGAAAATTTGTAAGACTTAAAGTTGTTAAAAAGAAGATGTAAGTAGTACGAATAATATAATGAGTAATAATGTAACTTGTTTACGCATGACATATTTGCAAAATGTATAAAAAAATTTAAAAAGTTAGGCATTAGATTCACATTAACAATGAGAAAAACAAGGAATCATACATTCTTTTCTATATTTATTAGAAAAAAATCTTGATGTCTAACAAAATATCACAACAACTTTTTTCATTAATGTTATCGTGAATATATTTCAATACACATATGTAAATATTAATTTGTATAATATATAAAATGTATATATCATTATCATCACTTACTCTATTCTGTATCCTAATATTTTCTTGACCTCTCTTTAAATTAGGGGCTCGGAGAACTTTGCTCGTAAGTGGTGGGTCCATCATAATAGTAGATTCCGTTTCCTCAGGATTTCATCTCTGAATAAACACTCAGATTTCATTTCATTTTCTGTAACAAAAGTAACATTTTTGTAACTTTCACATTAAATATAATTTTCGAGAAAAAATAGATAAGCGACTTTCCATCTTTATAAAGAGAAGAAATGAATTATTTCTTCTCTACAGTTGTAATAACAAACGCATAACTATAGGAAATATTTTACATTATTGAATACAAACTATCTATATAATTATTCAGTTTAAATTTTTTATTCGCAATGTGCAGTATATTTTACATTGTAATGTATCACTTTTCTAACAGCTGGAATTGGTGAGAGGTTCTTCATAACGGAAAGTTTGTGAGGAATTTTAAGATACTGTATGCGTTCAACCACATGATACAATATATAATATGTTTCCAAGTACCTATATTTTCTTTTTTGTTTTTATAATTTGCACCTACTTCTCTATATTTAGATTTTTCTCTATTTATCTACTTATCTATATTTAGTTTTCTTTATTATATATTAATTTGTACAATTTGTATACATTACTGAGGATGACCCAAAGTAGGAGCTTTTAATAAATTTACTTAATTAATAGAAAATCTTATATCTATTTTTTTTCGTTTCTTAATTCGCGCATGATTAGATAGTTTTCTGTGTAATTTATACTGTAATATTCAGAAGCTTATTGACTTCTATCGCTTATTTCATGTATGATTTCATGATTGAGTATAATTAATTTTAAATAAACGTATATGCATATTAAATTGTGTTTTTTGTTTTTGAAAAAATTTTGTACTCTATTTTTGTTTTGTTTTTCTGTCCTTCACGTACGTGAACTTAGTACCCGACTTTTAAATCATAAATTTTTAATACGGAAAACATAGCATTTTGTTTGTAATTTTTGCATTAACAATAATTTCGTTTGTAATTTTATCCATTAAAAAAAAATGTTTTAAATGACTCGCATTCGACATTGAGATATCTTAAATCCGTTTGCGAGTAATTGTTTGTAGTGATTTTGCTCTCGTTTGTAATTACACCGTTCATGAGATATAATTATTAAAACAATTACGCTAAAAATGAATTTTTTTTTAATTCTCAAAATATCTCAAATTCACTTGTGAGACTCGATTTAGAGTCGTTTATAATACTTTTACTTTCTAGTTGTTTGTAATGTTTTTACTTTCGCTTGTAGTTGTATTGTTAGCGAGATATAATTATTCAAACAATTACACAACAAATGAATTTTTAAAATTTTCAAAATATCTCAAATCCGCTTGCGTGACTTGATTTAGAATCGTTTGTAGTTTTTTGTACTGTTTTTACTTTTGTAGTGGCACTCTGTTCGCGAGCGAGAGCGAGAGCGAGAGCGAGAGCGAGAGCGAGAGCGAGAGCGAGAGAGAGAGAGAGAGAGAGAGAGACAGAGAGAGAGAGAGAGAGAGAGAGAGAGAGAGAGAATTATTGAAATAATTTAATATAAGTTAATTTTGTTTGTTTTCAAGACATCTTAATTCTACTTACGGGACTCAATTTATGCGCAATTAAATAATTATATCTCGCGAACGGTGCAACTATAAATAAAAGTAAAATCACCACTAACAACTCTACAAGTGATTCTAAATCGAACGCAAGTGGAGATTTAAAAAAAAAATTAAATTTTAAATACAACAATCATTTTGCGAAAATAAAAAATTTGTTTATGGTTAAAACTACAAACGAAATTATTGTTACTACAAACAACTACAAATGCAATCATTTTCCGTATTTAAAATTTATTTTTTTTAAAGTCGGACGCTAAGTTCACATATGTAGATCTGTTCTTGTCTAAAATTCAAAACATCCTGAACTAAATAAGGGTAAACAAACTTAATTTTATTCATTGCAAATTATTTTTGCAAAGATTATCTTACGTTAAGTCGACAAAAGTGACGAACAAATTTCGGCGTCATAGTTATAACCTTTCAAAAATGTACTCTCATTCTATATATTGTGTATGTTCATATACGTATAAACACCATTGCAAAAGAGACAGCGTCATTGTCTCTCTTTATTATATGGTGTTACCAATATAATCTATCGTTAGCCACATTGTTGCACCTTAGGTATAGATAATAACATTCGTCAGCAAACTATGCCTCGAAAAATTAGTATTTTACCTGAATTTTGTTTTGACGTATTTCTTATATTGTCAGAATTGGCCATCTATTTTCTGCATATCCCGCCTTGAAAAAAACAACACCTCTTTATAAATTTTTTAATATATTCTTTATAAATCTAGAAGTGGTGATAAAGAGATTTTGCAATTTGACTCTCAAAAATTTTATAATAAATAAGAAAGAACTCGTGGTCATGTACTTTGAACCGCAACTAACTACATCACTGTCTATCAAATTATGATTTTTTTCTTTAATTCTTTATCACAAAAACTGCTCTTTAGCATCAAAGAATTGATGCTACTAATTACGAAAATCATATTTTTAATGTTTTTCTATATTTGGTCGGAATATGCAGAAAACCTCCAACCGACAGAGGTCTCTTCAAACCTTAAATTTGTTAAGCAGATAAAATGTTTTTATGCGTTGTTTGAATATTTCATAAACAGTCAGCTGAAATTAGTGTTATATTAGTGTTATATTTATTGTGACCTATATAATGAGAAATAAAAAAAATTTAAAGATATCTAATAATTTTAGACATGGTTACATAAACAAAAAATTTATGTTACGACTTGAATTTGTCAATTTTGACATTAATTCGCAGTTTCTAATCTTCTAATTTTTAATGACCTAAAAGACTTTTAAGTTTGAATGAATATAATTTATAATTATTGATAGATCTTCAATGATCTAATTCACAACTTTTTGGCGATAGATTCAATATTTAATTATGAATATTTTATTAACCAAAATCGACGTAATACATTCCATTTGAGAGAATCCTGAAAATCTTAAAAATACTTAATTTTGACTACAATAACTCTTTTCCAATATCATTTAGAATTTCTAACATCTTTTCATCTATTGCAACTATATAACCTGGCATTTGCTCTTATACATAATCAATGTTACACAGAATGTAAAATATAAATTATAAAAAATTTTGTACTATAATATTGCTAGGTTCCTATTTAAAAAAGCACAAAGGGAGAAAGATCATTAAACAATTTTAGTAAGATTTAATTGCAGATATGAAAAACTTATAAATAGATACTAGAAGCAGGAAGATAATTTATACAGATTATGCCTAGAAAAGCAGAACAAATTAAACATATAACAAAGAATTAATCAGAAAAATAAAAAATAATAAAATGACAAACCATTTTTTCACAATGCTATTAACAACGGAATAAAGTAAATAAAAAAAATTTTTTAAAGAAAAAAAATTATATTAATTAATAATCTAGATTAAAAAAAGTTATTAGAGGATATTAATTTATAATCAAGAAAATATAGAGAAACAAACATATAAATAATGTAACCAAAACTATAAAATAAACTACAAGTACTTCAAATAAGAGACTAAACAAATAGGTACAAACAAAATACAAAATATGTTTTTAATTTTCATTTTTTTAAATTTTTAATTTTCCTGTATAAAATAAAACATTAAAATTGCATTAATTAATGCTTACTAATATTCACTTTTAATATAAAACTTAATGTAAAAAACATTTATGCAATCAAATATTAAATACGATTCTATTTTCGCTAACTTCTAATTTCTTGTGATATTATCATATGTTACCAATAATGTAACCAAAACTATAAAATAAACTACAAGTACTTCAAATAAGAGACTAAACAAATAGGTACAAACAAAATACAAAATATGTTTTTAATTTTCATTTTTTTAAATTTTTAATTTTCCTGTATAAAATAAAACATTAAAATTGCATTAATTAATGCTTACTAATATTCACTTTTAATATAAAACTTAATGTAAAAAACATTTATGCAATCAAATATTAAATACGATTCTATTTTCGCTAACTTCTAATTTCTTGTGATATTATCATATGTTCGTTGTTCCATTGTAATTCCTAATTAAATGCAAATGATATTACCGGAATAAATAACAAAAGAAACTGTTGATAATAAAATCTGCAATCTGAATAAATACATAATGCAGATTACGAGGCAAATATCGGTCTGCATGAGTAGTATTTTGTTTTGAGAATAAGAATAAAGCAGATTATTTTTTCATAATTAACATGAGAAAATAATATTGAAATTGAAAAATGCGATGTTCCATCTGCAAAAACAATTAGTAATTGCTCGTTGCAAATTCATATTTTTTTCTTTCTTTTTTCAACTATGTGTTTTTCTTTATACTAATTGATCTGTCTTATTATTCTGTGTGTAATAATTAAGGTAAAATTACCGAAAATTGAACATTTTACAAGCTATTTTGTATTTTATGTCAAAATATTGTAACTTTCTAGCCTCTTAACTCGAAAAGTACTTGATGAAAAAATACTTTATTATAGTATTTTGGAAAGTTCTCGACGTAAGCTACAAAAATATACAATAAAAAAATAGGAGGTTCCATTTAAAAAATTGAAAGTGACTTTCATGTAACCTTCAAACGACTATCTAAGATTAAACCAATGGCATCATCTTATGGTCTCTTTGAAATTATATAACTTTTATTTGAAACATTTTTTGATAAAACTTATATTTTTCGAAATACTCAGGAGTGACCTACCTTTTTTGGGACACTTTGTATATGTATGCAATGACATATAAAATATACATTTTTATATTCAGTTTACAGTAATTTATACATTATATAGATTAAATTTTTGTTTTTTCTACATATAGGCTACGTTCGTTTTGGGCATTCACACGCTATAAGCGTCATTCTATCTTTATTTCTCATTATATGTCGAAGATAGCGCGTAACACCCAAAACCAAACGTAGCCATAATACGTATAAAGCCATCAATTAATTAAGTCTATTAGAAATCTAATCATTCTACATGTTACGATCCAATAATCTAAAAATTCAAATAAGATATTTGCAGTTCAGTTCATGTGTATATATCACTAAAAAAAAATTAATATAATCCTTGAAAAAATTACCTTTTCAAGAAAAAAAAAAAAAAAATGAAAAAGAAGCTAAATCCATCCGTGCCCCTTAAAAAAATTATTATGTAAAAAGATATTTTAATACATAAAAAATTATTTATATAAAAAAGCATTACTTATACAAAGAAGCGTTATTTTATTGTTTATTGTTTATTGTTCCAATCTATTCCATAAAAAATTCATTTAAATCGATAAATACACCTACTAAAAGATTACATAAAAGATTAATTGAAGTTATATCTTTTTCTTGCAAAAGTTTATAATATCAAAAAATACTACAAAAAATGTAAAAATTAAAAAAATTTAATGCAAAAAATTGACATTGCTACACCAATTGAATGTAACATAATTATTACAATATAAAAGCTGTTGCTTTTCCATTGTCATGGGGAATACTGAAATTATTTACTTACATATTAAAAAACATTGCAACAAAATATAAAAGTGAAAAAATTCAATGCAAAAAACTTTGTGCTGCTATATAACGATTTATTTACATTGTATGTATATTATTTCTTAATGAATAAAATATTTTGTATTATTAATGTAAGAGTTTCTCCTTCTTTATTATAATGATAAAAATTTATTCATATAAGATATTTTGTATACCTTGCAACAATTATATTTTAAATTTATATTATATTTTAAATTAATAAAATACTTTATCGCACACATTAATAATAGCTTTATTATTATAAAATATGTATTCGAATATACTAAGTATATAAAATGTATACAATTATACATATATTCAATTTTTATTTTGTTTTAATTATTGTACAATTTAACAAGTAAAAATTATTATTATTATTATTATTAATGAAATTAATATTTTTCCACTTTATTTTGTTATTAATAATATAAAAAAATCTTTGACGTTTATTTTGTAATCAAATATTTAATTAGGTTACTCCTTTAAATATTAGAATCACATTACAATCCATTTATCGTGACTTAAAAATTAAAAATTTACTTGTATTAAAAACATTTCATTTTTTCTGTTTGTTTTCTACTTTATTTATTTACTTCCAAATAATAACGTATTTAAGAATTAATTAAATAATTAAGAAGACATGTATATTTGCACTGCTGATATTTCAATAAATAATTAACATTAATAATTGTTAAATCGATATTTAACAATTAATAATAATTATTAATTGATAATTAATTGGATAAACAACAATTAAAATAATATATTGATTAATATTAAATAATATATTGATTAATATTTGTATAATATTAATATTTATTAATATATTTATTGTTTTTTAATTTTTATATCAATGAACACTAGAAGTATCGAGCGGTCATTTTTTACCGTTTCGGCATATTTCTCAGATTTCTTATATATTATCTTTTATAAATTATATACATATAGAAATAGGAATGTTTTAGCACATGAACTGAAACATATATTGGAACAAATGCATTTTCATATATTTCCTGATATGCATATGTAAATTCATATTATTAAACGTCTGTCGACCTAGCCCCCCCACCTTGTAAAAATAAAAAAACAAATACTGCAAATTTACGAGCTATTTATGAGCTTTCATATCCCGCAAATTAAAAATTTTGAGCTCGTCACACTAGGCAGGAATTTAATAATTTTGGTAGGGGGGCTGAGTCGACGTCGACTCAGCCCCCCCGCCCCTTAAAAATAAAAATATTCAATCGTTCTTTGCGGCAGAATTAGGAGCTATTTATGAGCTTTTAAAATAATATAATTTCGATTTTTGAGCTCACCGTTTTAACCCCAAAACAACCCTTTCATTATTTAACTCAAGAGAGAACTATGCTTAAAATGAAAAAATTTAACACTTTTGCGGGTAAATATTGTTTATTGATTTATGAGCTCTCAAAATACGTGTATTTTGATTATTGAGCCGCAACCCCTTTATAGAAAAACCACCCTTCGTCTCCCCGGCATAAGAGAAAACTATACTTAAAATGAAAAAATTTAACACTTTTGCGGATAAATATTGTTTATTGATTTATGAGCTCTCAAAATACGTGTATTTTGATTATTGAGCCGCAACCCCTTTATAGAAAAACCACCCCTCGTCTCCCCGGCACAAGAGAGGACTATACTTAAAATGAAAGAAATTAAATATTTCGTATTAACTGTTTTATAATTAAATATTTTATATTATTAATGCTTCTTATAGGTTCGCAAAATAATAATTTTTTTTTCATTTTAAATTTACAGTTCTCTCTTATGTGAAGGAGATGCGTGGTGATTATTTTTGTAAAAAGGTTGTAACTTAATAATCAAAATCGCTCGTATTTTTGGAGCTGATAAATCGATAAACAATATTTAATCGTAAAATAAATTCTTTTATTTTAAGTATAGTTTCTTTTGTGCTGGAAAGATTTGGGAGTAGTTTCATTGTAAAGGAGTCGTAGCTCAATAATCAAAATACACGTATTTTGAGAGCTCATAAATCAATAAACAATATTTATCCGCAAAAGTGTTAAATTTTTTCATTTTAAGTATAGTTTTCTCTTATGCCGGGGAGACGAAGGGTGGTTTTTCTATAAAGGGGTTGCGGCTCAATAATCAAAATACACGTATTTTGAGAGCTCATAAATCAATAAACAATATTTACCCGCAAAAGTGTTAAATTTTTTCATTTTAAGCATAGTTCTCTCTTGAGTTTTAATAATGAAAGGGTTGTTTTGGGGTTAAAACGGTGAGCTCAAAAATCGAAATTATATTATTTTAAAAGCTCATAAATAGCTCCTAATTCTGCCGCAAAGAACGATTGAATATTTTTATTTTTAAGGGGCGGGGGGGCTGAGTCGACGTCGACTCAGCCCCCCCACCAAAATTATTAAATTCCTGCCTAGTGTGACGAGCTCAAAATTTTTAATTTGCGGGATATGAAAGCTCATAAATAGCTCGTAAATTTGCAGTATTTGTTTTTTTATTTTTACAAGGTGGGGGGGCTAGGTCGACAGACGTTATTATTAAAGCATATATCCCCATGTGCATAGATCAAGATTATCGCTTTCTTTAATAACGTATCTAATCTGTATCTAGTTTGTATTTGTTTGCACCGCTCTTTATTCGTACCTAAAAAAAAAAAATAAAAAATACAAGATGATTAAAAAATAGTCAGCGTTTAACTTAAAATATTTTGATTCTATTAACGTAATTCGATCAAGAATTGTTTATACATGTTTGTACTACTTTTTCATTTGAATCTTAATTCGAGACTACATTTCACATTTTTACAATATTTTTCAATTTTCAAAATGCTAAAAGAGTACACAAACTATTTAAGAAATTTAAGATATAAAATAGCCGACAGTATAGCTGATAGAGAATTATTTTATTATATTTTTTAAGATATAAACAAAATAAAAAATGAGACAAATAAATAAAATACGAACAAACTGTTATTGTACAAAATGTTATTGATTTTTATTTTTTATAATCAAGCACTAGATTTGTATCAGTTTGCGGTCGTGTACTTCAGGCATTGGATTTCTAATTGCTTAAAAATCATTTGCATAACAGTAACACATGACTGAATGCCGAACAGTTACAGTGATTATAATCGAAAGTCATAAAAGAGAGAAAAAAAACTGCGGTTGTCGGAGAAAGAACACAGATCATTAAAACGGACTTCATTGTGTTTCGTTTCATTATAATACTTCATGAGGAAAGAATACTTTGCGCTTACATGTTTTTGCCTGCTTTGAAAGAACATGTTATATAAAAAACGTTAGAAACACTATTATGATTAATTATTAATTAATTAAATTATAGATTAAATATTTTTGCTGACATTCTCGTATTATATCAAATCAAAACAGCTTGATTGTAAATTTCTTAATTTTTAGTAGAGTGTCATGTATGCACTGTTTAGCTATTAATTTACATTTAAAAAAGGCGCTGTACGATTTACAGCTAAACATTTTATAAACAGATAGCCATGTATTTGAATCTTAGCATTTAAAATATAAATAGTAAACAAAAAAATTACAGATATTTTATATTACATTAACTTGCAAAAAAAAAATTTAATAAATCTCGATGATACTTAACGCTTTAAAAAACGATTCTGGATTACCTAATTATAATAGCTAACTATGGGCATGATTACTATTAGAATTGATTACGGATCTAATAATAGATAAACAAATATATCATAAGCGCACATTGAGTGGATAAGTATCGTTGCATTACGTTATGATATGATGCAATGCGTAATGATAGTAGAGATTGAAATCTACACATTTTATATTTATTACGTATTTTATCATAACAAAATGCGCAGTGTCAATTTGCTTTCAAAACGACAACGTTAGCATGACTTATAATTGAATAAAAACATTCATTTAACTCGATTTTACTGAATAATAAAGTCGTTAAATTCTTTTTATAACACTTGTTTTGACATATTTATAGGTATAAATTATTCAACTTTTATATTTTTCTAATGATATATTTAATTCTTTTGATGTTGTATTATATACAATATAATTTGATAATATATGTTCCAGATAGATAATCAAGATAAATACTAGCTAATATTTTTTATTAAAAAATAAATACTTTTTTGTTATAAAAATTTTTGAAAAAGCAATGTTTTTGAGGTATGTTGAAAATAAATTGCATATAATTTCAATTACTACCTACTATCGCTCAGTGCTCGTGCCTATTCTCGTAACCTTGATAGTAGCATTCGATTACAACAATGCATATTATCTTTATAGTATTAGTGATGACAGATACTTCGAGTTGATTTTAAATACAGTCGGACCTCTTATCCTACGACTCTCTTATGCTACGAAACCTCTTATCCTACGACAAAAAATCCTCTCATGCTACGACCGCGAAAGGGGAATTATATCCCCACTCTCAAATTTTTGTCGTAGGATCAGAGGTTTAAGGGGAAGATTCTGGACCGAAAATGTCGTAGGATAAGAGGTCCGACTATAAGCATAACACAATAGATGATTATTTATGATCAATTTTTTTAACTGTATTTTGTTAAACTCTTTCTTTCTATATTTAAGATTATATATTATTATATTTTAATTATATATAAGATTATATAAGATTTTATATATATATATATATATATATATATATATATATATATATATATATACAGGGTGTCTTGGTAAAAGTGGGCAATCTCTCGTGGGCAGATAAAAATAACCCCATAAGTCCCTATAAAATTTTTTTCTAAAATGCATTTCTACCGAGATATTTGTCTTTAAAGTTTAAATTTGAGAATCATTTTTCTTAAATAACTTTTATATTACTTTGTAGATCTTAATAATGTATAAGAACTTTTTTATTATTAAGTAAAGATTTTTCAAATAGTGTGATAAATTTTTTTATATAATCTCGAAGAGCCAGAATCGGATCACCTGAAAGTTTTTTAACTTACAAAACTTTAAAGCCGGTGAGTTTTTTTATTTTTAAATTATGTTTTTAGATTCTTCACATCTTTCTCTAAGAAAAAGATGTTCTTGTTTTCTTTCGTTAAAACTATTTAAAAAAAAAACCGCATTTGATTATATATATATATGATATCGAGCGAAATGTTCATATATAAAAATCTGTATATATGTGTATTTGTGTTTATGTATAAAACACATACACGCACACGCACACATATATATATATATATTTTTTTTTACACATATGCATACTCTATATATAAAGAATAAGACTGAATAAAAAAGATAGAGAGGAGGAGGAAAAGAGGAGAAAAAGAAGTAAAGTGAAAAAAGAAAAAAAATAATAAGATTTTTATATATGTATAATTATTCGCAAATACGATATATATACATAGACGCTAGCACACGCATATATGTTTAAATGTAAACTTAATATTATTCTGGATTTAAAAAATAGTCTTTTGTGGAATCAGTTAAGCATCCATCTATCGAAAATATCTCTCAATCGATGTGCGTCGTTATAATCAATAATCAGAAGTGTTCATAATTGATGTTCGTTATATAAATCAAGAATTCAAAATGTAAAATATTAGATGCATATTAGCAAGCAAACGGCAAGTTGAATTAGTTGAACAATAAATAAAAAAGAGAAAGAGAAAAAGAGAGCGAGAGAAGAGAAAAAATATATATGCAAGGATATTATCCAACGTGGAACATTAACTATCTGTAATGTTTGGAGGTTACATTTAGCAAACAGATAATCGGTACGTGATAAGCGATACTTACATATTGATCGTCCACTGCAAACATTGTACATATCTCCTACTGCCAATCCCAAAGAGGAAACCCGCTGAAAAAATTGAACGCAACAAATTCGACAATGAATATGAAACAAACACAACACACGTTTACACGTCACAAAATAGATGGAACAAACTAACTCAGCTCGCACAGGCACAGAGCACAGTTATTTGTTCGCTAAACACCTCGCTATAAAGTGCACTGCTGCTATCTATCGGTAACATATAAATACAAATTGCAGCGGAATTTTTGAATAGCAAATCTCTCTCTGGACTCGATTTATGTTGCCATATATCTTATTTAAAAAAAATAATAACATATAAAGAAAAAAGTGGATAAATTATATAATCATATATAATCATAATATATAATTATATATTATGGGAATATGTATATAATATTATATTTTCTTTCTTTAGTTTTTATTCGTTTATGGAAAAAAATAATATAAAAAAAATTTTTACATTATTTAAAAAAAAAAAAAATAAAACTTTAAAAAGTGAGAAAAAAATTGCTTATATAATAAAATCATATATCGGGTGTTTCATTATTCGAGAATAATAATAAGATATAACATGAAATTTTTTATTGTTTTTTTGCATATGCGGACGAAGATTATATGTAAAAGAAAGAAAACATATGGCCATATTATATATATATATATATATATATATACATATGCCATGTTTTCTTTCTTTTACATATAATCTTTGTCCGCATACATTTACAAAAAAATAATTAAAAAATTTTATGTAGTATCTTATTATTATTCTTCAAAAAAAAAAAAAATATATATATATATATATATTTTGATTAAAGTTTGTCAATAATATCGTGACAACTCGTGCTCCATAATAATTCCTATCCATATAATTATATTTGAAGCTAGCAAAACTATATCAGCAGAATCAAACAAAACTTATTGAAACATTTAGTATTCATTTTTACTAGTAAAAAGAATTTGTACCAGTAAAAAAAAGGAGTTTAAAAATCGCCATTTTTGGCCCCAAAGGGGATTTATGAAATAGGTTTTGCTACCTTATTTGAAGTTGAAATAAGAAGGAAAAAATGTGTTTATTTAACCATAAGAAACTGCGGAAAATATTTTAGAAATGATAATAATAATTTTTAAAACGTCTGTTAAAATAGTTGTGTTTAAGCGGTTTAATAAAAAAAAAAAAGTTTTAAAACAAGCAATACATTTCCATTTATTAATTTATAAATTCTACACCACAAAATTGTATAGGATTCCTGTACATATATATATATATATATATATATATATATATATATATATATATATACAGGGTGGACCATTTTAATCCATCCAGTCGAATATCTCGAAAACTAAGCCCGGGAGAGAAAAATGTTTCAGACAAAAGTTGTATGGTTTCGAGAGGGCCATAAGATGGCACCATTGGTTTGACCTTGAAAAGTCATTTGAAGGTCACGTGAAGGTCACTTCAAGTTTTTTAAATGGAACACCCTATATATTTTTACATATTCTTGTAGCTCATCTCGAGAGCTTTCCAAAACACTTATGACAAAGTATTTTTAATTAAGTATTTTTTGAGTTATAAGACTTCAAAGTTGCAGTATTTTGACATAAAATACAAGATATCTCATAAAATATTCATTTTTTTATTATCTTACTCTAATACTTTTATGCACAGAATAATGAGACGAATCAATTGGTGTAAAGAAAACACATAATTATGTTAAAGTAAAAATCTGAATTTGCAACTAACATTTACACATTTTTACTTTAACATAATTATGTGTTTTCTTTACACCAATTGATTCGTCTCATTATTCTGTGCATAAAAGTATTAGAGTAAGATAATAAAAAAATGAATATTTTATGAGATATCTTGTATTTTATGTCAAAATACTGCAACTTTGAAGTCTTATAACTCAAAAAATACTTAATTAAAAATACTTTGTCATAAGTGTTTTGGAAAGCTCTCGAGATGAGCTACAAGAATATGTAAAAATATATAGGGTGTTCCATTTAAAAAACTTGAAGTGACCTTCACGTGACCTTCAAATGACTTTTCAAGGTCAAACCGATGGTGCCATCTTATAGCCCCCTCGAAACCATACAACTTTTGTCTGAAACATTTTTCTCTCCCGGGCTTAGTTTTCGAGATATTCGACTGGATGGATTAAAATGGTCCACCCTGTATATATATATATATATATATATAGGGCGTCCCATTTTAATTTCCGCTCTAAAAAACTTTATTTTTCCTTGTGGAAAGAAATATTTCAGACAAAAGTTATATGGTTCCGAAAGAGACATAAAATGGTGCCATTGGTTAAATAAACATTTTTTTCCTTTTTATTTCAACTTCAAATAAAGTAGCAAAACATGTTTCATAGATTCTTTTGAGACCAAAAATGGCGATTTTTAGATCCCCTCTTACAGCCCGTTCACACGACACCGAATCGGTCTTTTTACCAAATCGATTTTTTTGCCGTCTTCTGCAGTGGTGCATATATTTTAATGTACGTATTCACACAATATCGCCGTTGACCGTATACGGTAAAATCACCGTTTCGATGATTTTTGACATTCGGTTTTGCCAACGAAAATCGTATAGATGATTTGGTAAAAAAAACGAATCGCTCGCTAGTGACGCATACATTTTAATGACGATGTTCAGACGATACGTTTATTTTACCGAATTACCATTATACGGCAAGCGTAGAGGGGCTCTTGAACAGAGGGTCGCGAAAGTTTCTTTAGAAAGCTCTTTTAGGCTGAGATCGTGACGTCACAGATCATAGATTAGGTTAGTATATATATATATATATATATATATATATATATATATATATATATATGTATGTATTAGAATAAAATGTATATATAATATATTAAAATATATATATCTATATATTTGTCTATACAATCACATATAAACATAAAATAAAATAAAATAAAATTCATAATATAGAAATACATTAAATTTTAAAGTTTAATATCACATTCTATATCACATTATAATAGTTTGATTAGTTTGATTATTTCCTATGTTTTTCGGAAATGACAAAATTTTCTGCAAGGTATCGTGATCCTATACTTTTGCTGGAAAAGACTGACTGCATTTTATTTTTCTCTTTATTTGTTGTTACCCAACTACCTTTGTTTTATCCTCATGGATATAAATCGTTAAATGAGAACTTGTGGAAGTGCGTGACACGTTGGAAAGTATATTACATCTTTAACAAAAATAATATTTAAAAAATTATCTTACCTTGCTTTGCAAAGAAAAGTCTTTTTTTCTTCTCTTCTAAATAATAACAACTGCCAGCGCAGTCGCAATAGCAAAACAGAGCTATAATTTAGGCTGAAATTCGTGGTAGCCAATGGCTGCGTTCAGCAGAGAAAGCAAATCAGTGAGCGCTTAGTGATTCTTTATTGTGATTGGTTCTTGCATTTAGACCTTCGATGGATTTAAGTGCAGAAACCAATCACAATAAAGAATCACTAAGCTCTCACTGATTTGCTTTCTCTGCTGAACACAGCCAATGAGCGACGAGAACAGCTTTCACGACTCTTAAAGACCCTCTAATAAGAGTCTCGCCATATAATATCCAGTTTTGATTGGTTCTCTATATCTGGGCAATTCCTGTTCATATTTGAATTATATTAACCTTCCTGATAGCATAAACATTATATTTCATTAACATAAATACAAAATAAACGTTTTAGAACTAAATATTATAATCTTTTTATGTTTTAAACATCAAAATAATATATATAATAAAAAACTGTTTATATTTAATTTTTAGTAATTAAATAAAATCCTTAATTAAATTTAATCCTTATTAATTGCATAAAAATTAACAAAATAAAATTAAAATAAACACATAAAACACGAAATAATAAATCGCTTTATTTTCATGAGAAAACAAACTGTTATCACAAGCATTATAAAAACCTAAAATATATAATATTTGTGTATCTAATGAGAAAACATAAACTACTATCACAAACATTATAACAGTAGCGATCAGCGCGTTAAAAGAGGTTAGGGTTAGGTTAGGTAAGAGAGTAAAGGATAGTGAATATATATCTTTCTCTCTCGCAGAATTTTGCCCAGATTATCTTATGGCGAGACTCTTATTAGAAGGTCAGCTCCGTAAAGTTAGCCGAACCACTTTGATTTTTTTATAATTAAAATTAACTAATCGTTTGGTTATTGTTTGTTCATGATTGGTCATCCAATTAAAACGTTTGGTCATTTATCGTTTTTTTTTAATTAAATAATTAAAATTTCAAACTAAAGTTAGCCGAACATTTTTATTTTTTGTCCAATCGAGTTAAACAAGAGCTTATTTGATGCAGAATCGTTAGGTCATCACGAATAAATTCTTTACAACATTTGGTGATAAATAGTTTATCCGAAAAATGAAAAAAATCATGTGCGGTAAAATGACGACAGGCGACGTATAGTGACATGGACGTGCGCTGCGGTCACGCGCGCATGCATTTTAGTAATTTATACAAAATTTTAAATAAATCTTTTTTAATTTTAAATAAATCCGAGATGGATATAAAATGTGCCACTTACCCAGATCTTCATTACGTAGGAAAAAATGGTTGGATAATGTTAATCGTACTGGATATAGATACTGATATAGAAACATAAATCTATTTTATCTACGGCATGCATTCAGATATTTAAATTTTATAGTTTGAGTAATTTTTTATATCTGTCTCAAACTGAAGACTGAATCTATCTAAAGAAACAATATGAATTAATTTGAAAAACGCGCTCATATTAACCCTTTGATTTCCGGGATCCCACTAATGGCGACTTTTAGCGGCGTAGCCCCGTCCCCCTATACACTCCCATCTAAGCATGTACTTTGCAATGCATATACGATTCCACATAGGTTTGCAACTTGCATAGCAACATAAAAAGTATTTATTAAAATTAAAAAGGATTTATTTAAAATTTTGTATAAGTTACTAAAACGCATGCGCGCGTGACCGCAGCGCACATCCATGTCACTATACGTCGCCCGTCGTCATTTTACCGCACATGATTTTTTTCATTTTTTGGATAAACTATGGATCACCAAACGTTGTAAAGAATTTATTCGTGATGATCTAACGATTCTGCATCGAATAAGCTCTTGTTTAACTCGATTGGGCGAAAAATAAAAATGTTCGGCTAACTTTACTTCGAAATTTTAATTATTTAATTAAAAAAAAAAGATAAATGATCAAACGTTTTAATTGGATGACCAATCATCTCCAAACGATGACCAAACGATTAGTTAATTTTAATTATAAAAAAATCAAAGTGGTTCGGCTAACTTTACGGAGCTGAATGAGTTCCCTCAAAAACGGCTTCATGGCTTCTCTCTGGCGCTAATAGTATCTCCCCGAATGCGCTCTTAGTACATAAAATTCGAGGACACTTTATATCACAGATTTCTATACAACTAGACTGCTAACTCCGGCAAAGTACATAACACCGAAAAGTATGTATAAAACTTATGCGCATGCGTCATCATTAGTAGGATGACAGTCACGCTGATTGGTTGAATTTAAAGCAATGTCACTCACACACGAGTTTTCTGTAGTAGCTATATTATATATCTATCCTTTCCTTTTCTCTATCCTACTAATGTTGTATACATATTTTTCGGGGTCACTTTTTAGGTCTAATATATAAGGAAGTTAGCGGTCTAGTTATAGTATAGAAGTCTGTGGGTCCGACTGTGGGTGCGTTCCTTTTGGACGCTTACACGCTTAAAGCGCTTATAAGCATTGCTTACGCTGTTCTATTTGGAGTTATAAGCGCTTATAAACGTATTAATGACGTCACTGTGACGTCATAACTTATGCTAACAAATGCTTATTTCATCGAGGTAGGGCCGCAAAAGCGTGAGCGCTTACAGCGCGTGAGCGTTCATATAGAACGTACCCGTAGTATCGCATGATGAACAGAAAAATGGATTTAAATTGTAATGTGATTAATATATCGTTAATATTTGATTAATAACTGAAATGTGATTTAAATTGTACATCGGTATATGATGGTAAAATCTTTTCTACGTAATTCTTTAAGCGTAATATTGCAGTTTTCTCGCGATACTTATTAAGAATTAAAAGAATGTTTTCTACTTCTGTATTAAGTTTTAAAGAATCTCCATCGTCATCAAACAATATTTCGAACATTATTATAATTAACGAACACAAAAGAACAATCTGTTTTTCCGCCATTTTTACATGCTCACGATGCTCATGCACCCAAAAGGAACAACTTTCCGTTTGCAATTTTAAGCGCTTAAGCAACAAACGAAACGATTGAAAATAGCGCTTATAAGTGTGAGCGCTTACAGCGCGTGAGCGTTCATATGGAACACACCCTGTATGTACTTTGTAATCTAGTAACTTTAACTTGATCGACGATCAGTGTCGTTAATATATATAAGTACTTATACTGTGGTCAAGCGTCAGCATAAAAAGACAGCACAGATTTCTATACTACAATCTATAATAAAAGCTGTGAAAGACAGTGGTAACTTTTGTAAATGAAAAAACATAAAAGTGACAAAACTGAAAGATGATAATTAATTGATGATGGTAATTGAACAAATTTCTACAAAAGTGTTCTAGAATACGGGCGACAAATTTGTCGCTTCAATCGCTTATTTTAGCGATACATGAAATTGTACCTTTAGAAAGGATGTGTCAAAACGTAACCTAAAATTTCATATACAAAGGCAATGCAATAACTTTTAACTTTTATTTTTATTGAAAAGACTATGAAAAATAAAAGAACAACTTACTTGCCAGGTATGTATATATGAATTATTATACAATTATATAGATTATATATACATATAAAATATTTTAACAAAATATTTTATGAATTTTCAGCTTTGTCACCAATATTTTCCTATTGGACAATTATAATTTTATCACTTTGTTTTATTAATAGTTATAATGGAGATTTCGTTTTTGATGATATTGAAGCTATTGTTAATAACCATGATGTATATGATACAACAATTTGGGAAATATTTAAAAATGATTTCTGGGGTACTAAGTTATCCCATGAACAAAGCCATAAGTCATATAGACCTTTTACTATCCTGACTTTCAGGTAAAATAATATATATACACACATATATATACAAACATATACATTATTAGTTTTTTACTGCAGTTGTAATATTAAAAACTAGAAATCATATAAATTTTGTAATATAATTACATTAATTCTGCAATAAATCTTGCAAAATATATCAAACTAAATCAGTTTTTTTACTATTCATAAATTAGTTTTTTTTTATTATTTATCTCCTACTATTCATACTTGATAGTTTAAATAAAAAATTCTTTTCATTTCTGAATTAATAAATAGTTGTAACAACTTTTAACTGAATTATTATATAATATTATATAAGATTTTTTTATTTTATAAGATTTTTGCTGAAATTGTAGGACATATATAGATACATATATGTATCTATCAATGCAAGTTTGATTAAAAAAAAAGAATTATTGATACATGATTTCTTTTTTCTGACATCATTATTCCAGCAATGAGGAAACAGAAACTTTTAAGTACTTTTGAAGTATTTAAAGTACTTTTGTATTATACATGTAACAATATTTTATTAAAAATATATAAATATTAATTTTATGTTCTCCATTTTTATAGATTACATTTCTGGTTACGACAAGATTTAATTTCACAAGATTATCATATAATAAATATAATGTTACATAGTACAAATAGTCTGTTAACATTATTTGTATATAATCTAGTTTTGGGACCAAAAAGACAAGATATCTCTTTTTATGCTGCAATCTTATTTGCAGTACATCCAATCCATACGGAAGCTGTAAAAATCCATATATATATTATCACTTATTTATATCTAAATATATTCTAATTTGTGTTTTTATATGTCAGGTATCTGGAATCGTTGGACGTGCTGAACTATTATGCGCCTTATTTACATGGTTATCAATTTTATTATACAATTGTGTAATATATGCAAAAAATTCAATTCGTGCCTGGATTGCTATGTCTGGTTCTGTTATTTGTATAACCATAGCAATGTTATGTAAAGAAACTGGAATCACTGCAATTGTAAGTATATTAAAATTACATTTTTATATATTTGAATTTTTTATATAACTATGTAAAACACTTATTTTTATCTTTCAGGCAATTTGTGCAGTATATGATATAGTTATAGTGAACAAAATATATCCAATTGATATAATTAAATTACTTTTATTTAAACATTCAAATAAAAATTTTAATAATTTTGTTAATAATAATATAGTGTTACGACTTGTTATACTTTTTTTCATTGCAATATTACTTTTATTTCTAAGATTTAGTATTATAGGGTTTTCTGCTCCTAAATTTCAACCAGTAGATAATCCAGCGTCTTTTCTGAATAATATATTTTTTCGTATACTTAATTACAACTATATCTATTGCTTGAATATATGGTTACTTATATGTCCTATATGGCTCTGTTTTGATTGGTCAATGGGTTGTATATCTTTAATTACTGGCCATGACTACAGAATTTTTGTAGTTATTATTTTTTGGTTACTATTTGGATCGTTAATTATGTACACATTTATGGTTCACAAGGATAAAACTTTAAGGTAATTTCAAACTTTAAAAGTTTGAGATATAATATATAATTCATGAGAATTTGTGTGTATGTGTGTATGTGTATGCAAATAGTAAAAAATACATATATAGACGTACCGGAAAGTACAATAGAAAAGAAATAAAGAGTCTTCTTACAATATATAAGTCATAAATAAAGAATAAATTTTTTTCATACAGGTCTTTGATTACACTAAATCATTGGTTTCAACAGTGAAGAAATCAGTGTTAAAATGGAATGGAGGCAGATGCTTGCTCTACAGTTCTGACCTTGCACTAAGTAATTTTCATCTCTTTGAAGAAGCACTTGGCTGAAAAACGATATGCAATCGCAATTCAGCATAATATACATTGCATCCAGGATCTTGATTTTTTCGCTGCTGGAATCGATGTCTTGATGTGTCAGTAGAAAGGTATCTTCAACATCAATTTTCTAACGTAGTCCTGTATGAAAAAATTTTATTCCATACTTTTGACTTATATTTATAAAAGGAATCAGTTTTATTGTATAGTATCACAATTTCTGATACTATGCTGTATATCCAGTGAATCATAGTGTTACAAACGTATATCTTGGAAATAAAGCATTTTAAACAAAAATGTTTTATACAAAACTTTTGTAACTTTGAGGGGAGCATAAGATGATATCATTGGTTTGACCTTGGATTGTCGTTTGAAGATCATATGAAGATCATCTTTAAATTTTAAATAGAAACCTCCATGTTTCAATATATTTGCATATTCTTGTTGCTTACCTCGAGAGCTTTTTAAAATACTATAATAAAATATTTTTCATTAAGTATTTTTCAAGTTATGAGGCTTGAAAGTTACAGTATTTTGACAGTATTTTAAAATATCTTGTAAAATTTAGTTTTTGGTAATTTTATCTTAATACTTTTATATACAGAATAATGAGACGAATCAATTGGTATAAAGAAAATACACAGTTGTCTTAAAGAAAAAATATGAATTTACAATGAGCAGTTACTGATGTAACTGACATCATCTTATGTCCTCGAAGTCATGAAACTTATATAAAACATTTTTCTTTAAAATACTTTATCTTCGAGATATAAGTTTGTAATACTTTAACTCACCCTGTATGTAAAAACACGCACGCAAGTGCGTGTATATATATGTATATATTCAGAGTGATTCCAGAAAGTTGCAACAAACTTAAAAAGCTAGTAAATCTCATTAAATTGAACAATTTTTATTAATAATTTATATTCATTGAAATCTTTTTAAGACGTTAGATATCAATCTATGCACCCTAGGTGTCATACTTGTAACAAGATTAAAAAATCGTTATTTTAAATATTTACCTTATAAAAATACAAAATAATACAAAAAAGATAAAATTTACATACGATTTTATTCTAATCTACCTTAATTTAGTCTTAATTTTACCGAAACAGATTGTATTCAATAAGATTAAAAATTGACTCCTAGTGTCTTAAAAAGGAATTCGCCTTTATATATTTAATAAAAATTGTTTTAATTTAATGAGATCTATTATCTCTCTTTAAATTTGTTGCAATTTTCCGGACTCGCTCTATATAAACAAGTTGTGCACAAGTGACGGGCCAAAGAGATTTTCTCTGAAACTTGACCTATACAAAAAAAAAGTTTTAGACAAAATTTATAGGATTTTGAGAAAAAAATTGAGTCATGAATTTAGTCTTGAACATAGTCTTGAATTTTAATTAAGTGCATCTTTAAAGGTTACATGAAGATCAATTTAGTTTTTTACATATAATATTACTATCTTAATTTTTTATACATATAAATTGATTCCTCATAATATTCGGCATAAAGATAGCCAAAAATTAAGCAGTTCACGAGATATTTTGTATTTTAATTTGATACATATAATTTTATACAGCGTGTTCATTTGAAAAGTTTCCATCCTGTTTATTTTGTGACCGATTAATTTTTGCGAAAAATACCGAAAGACATCAATTTTGTTTTCGAGGGGGAAATTAATCGGTCATAAAATAAACAGGATAGAAATTTTTCAAATAAACACGCTGTATAAACTGTCCCGTAAGATTCATCTTTTGGTTGTCTTGTCTCAATATTTTTATGCACAAAATAATGAAAAGAATCAATTTATAATATGTATATTATGTAAAGAGAGCACATAGTTGTTTAAAAAAAATGAATTTATTAGGAACAGCTATATTTTTTCTTAATAACTATGTGTTTTGTATAAAATTATGACACAAATTATAAACATTAATATATATTATATAACATAATATTAAATATTAATATATAATATATTAAATAATGTAATATATAATATATTAAAATAAAGTATATATATTTTAAACTACAGTCGGACCTCTTATCCTACGACCCTTTTATGCTACGAAACCTCTTATCCTACGACAAAAAATCCTCTCATGCTACGACCGCGAAAGGGGAATTATACCCCCACTTTCAAATTTTTGTCGTAGGATCAGAGGTTTAAGGGGAAGATTCCGGACCGAAAATGTCGTAGGATAAGAGGTCCGACTGTATTCAATTTTTGACTATCTTATCCTTATACTTTTTACGCTGAATAATGCGAAAAATTGATTTACAAAAAAAATTAAAGTAATTTTATCTAAAAAAATTAGGTTGTTCTTTACATAATCTTAAAAGATGACCCTAATTAAAATTCAAAATTAGTAACTTTTTTTCTTCAAAATTCTATAAATTTAGTCTGAAACATTTTTTGTACGATGTCAAATTTCGGAAAATCCTTCTAACTTACTTGTGAACACCCTGTATACATATACCATGTAATACACATATATACCATATAAACATAAAAAAACATATAAACTTTTACAGATATATAATTATGGGACTTGCGATACTAATTTTTCCATTTCTGCCAGCTAGTAATATCTTTTTCAATGTTGGTTTCGTTTTGGCAGAGAGAATATTATACATTCCTTCAGCAGGATATTGTTTGTTGGTTACAATTGGCCTACACAAGTTCTCTGCTCGATTTTTTGTGCCTAAGATGGCATTGTTTGCATATATAATGCTTATTGTATTATTGTTTACACGTTCTTGGATAAGGAGTGGTCAATGGAGAAATGAAAAACTACTTTTCCAATCAGCATTAGCTGTATGTCCTTTGAATGCAAAAGTACATTATAATATTGCAAAAAATGCTGCTGATGCAGGAGATATTAATCTTGCTAAACTGGAATATCAAGAAGCTTTAAGGTAAATAGAAATGTAAATAGAATATTAATCTTTTTCAAAAAATGCTTAAAATTCATTAATTATATATTAATATTATTTATGCTACAGATTAAATCCAAATTATACTCAAGCTATGAACAATCTCGGTAACTTGCTTAGAAATGATGGACAACTTTTAAAAGCCGCCAGTTTATTTAAACAAGCTCTCAATTTGCAGTAAGTTTCATTGTACATATCTCACATTATTTAAAAGATTTAAGATTAATGTAACCAATCATACAGGTTTTCTTTGTATTTATTTGTAAAGATTTTATAGTATGTATATACAGGATGTCTCATAACTAACGAACCAATGTTCGTGAGCGGGTAGAGTGAACTGAACAAAAAAGTATTAGGTTATTTTGCGATTTTCGCAATAATTATCAAAATATTAATTAAAAAAGATCGGCAAATGAGCGCGCGGCTAGACCATGGGCCGTACGCTCTACGCGTGCCGGCGGCGAGTGTCGCGCGGGTCGCGTAGCAACGAAATGTATGGCCGCGCGAGGAGAGCCGGCCTACCATCGACATTTAGAATCCATTCTAAATATCGATGCGGCCTACGGACGAGCAACGAGTGAGCAGATTTCGTTGCTACGCGACCCGCGCGACATTCGCCGCCGGTGTGCCTAGTGCCTAGAGCGTACGACCCATGGTCTAGCCGCGCGCTTATTCGCTGATCTTTTTTAAATAATATTTTGATAATTATTGCGAAAATCGCAAAATGACCTTATACTTTTTTGTTCAGTTCACTGTACTCTACCCGCTCACGAGCGTTGGCTCATTAGTTATGAGACACCCATATATATTGATACAATCGAATATCTAAAAATAAAATATTTAAAAGATATGTTTCTGATAAAAGTTATTTAGCTCGAAGGAAGAAAAAAAGATAGGCATATTAATTTGTGTACATACATATACATACACTCGGCGCTCGGCGTTATAAATATCTTCTCGTATGAAGCTTGGCGCTTTCGGAATGTCAAGAAATAAAAATATATTTATAATTAATATAATATTATTAAATTTAATTAATTTATATATATTTATACAATGAATGTCATATCAGTTATTGGACTAGTTGCTATTAAACTCGTAAACGACTAACTTCATGCGAGAAGGCATTTATAATGTGTATGTGCTAAGATTATATGAAGGTTTTTTTAAATAAAACTATCCTGATTTTTTTATATAAATTGACTCCTTGCAAAATATTCTACATAAAAAGTTATAAGGGTATGATAACTAAAAACTGAATAGTTTACCGGATATTTTATACTTTAATTTGATATAAACTAATTAATTATACATAAATTATAAAACTTCTCATAAAGCATCCATTTTTCGATTATCTCACTTTAATATTTTTATGTATAGAATAATGAAAGGAGTCAATTGGTGTAAAGAAAATACATAATTATCTTAGAGAAAATAACACATGAATTTGCAAGATTAGTTACATTTTTTTCTGTAAGACAATTATGTGTTTTCTTTACTTCAATTGATTCCTCTTATTATTATAAAAATCTTGAGTAAAGATAATAAAAAAATGAATATTTTATGAGATATTTCATAGTTTATGTAAAATT
The DNA here is from genome assembly GCF_047496725.1 of Anoplolepis gracilipes. Lineage (NCBI taxonomy): Eukaryota > Metazoa > Arthropoda > Insecta > Hymenoptera > Formicidae > Anoplolepis > Anoplolepis gracilipes. The sequence goes on along the minus strand of NC_132980.1, from coordinate 4,107,920 downwards.
ATGTCAAATTAAATTAATTATACATTTCTATTTTCTCGTAAACTATTTGATTTTTGGCCAATATACCCTTATAACTTTTTATGCAAAATATTGCGAGAAATCGATTTATATAAAAAATTAGGGTAGTTTCATTAAAAAAAAACTAAGTTGACCTTAACTTATAGTCAAACTAATATCCCTACCTAATATTTTTTTTTTTCGAGTTAAACAATTTTTATTTAAAATATTTTTGCTATAATGCGTACTTTAAGATATAATCACGCTTTATACTGTATACAGAGTAATTCAGATCATCTGTGTTAGCCGTTTTTTTAAATGGAACGCCACAGGATGTTAGGAAAAAATTTTTCATTAAAGAGCACCCAAAGTAATCATTAGTGATGGTTTTATGTTTTAGGATAAACCGGAAGTAAGTGTAACTAGAGTTAGTTTTGAAATTTTAAATAAGAACATGGTCGAGTAGCGTATCGTTAAATAGAACTTTGAAAAAGAAACAACTTCTACTAAAACTTAATTCAATTATCTTTTCCAAATTTCAAGAAAAAGGTTTGAATATGTGGATGTCTACAATCATTTCAAAGTATGTTTTTCTCGAAATCCATAAAAATAATTAAATTAAAGGGCCACTTTGACCAAGCTCCAATTAATTTGTTTTCCTTTTCCTTCTTATGTACTTCTATCCTTAGAGAAAAATAAAAACGAATTAATCGGAGCTTGGTCGAAATAGCCTTACGTTTTAGTGAAAGCTGTTTCCTTTCCAAAGCTCTAGCCAACGATATCCCGCTCGACTCATGTTCCTATTTGAAATTTCCAAGCTGATCCCAGTTACACCTACTTCGGGTTTATCTCAAAAAGTGGAACTATCACCAATGATAAATTAGGTACTCTTTAGTAATGAAAATTTTTTCTCTAACTTTCTGTAACGTTGCATTTTTGAAAAAAATGGCTGGTAATAGGAATCACCTTGTGATATAGAGTGAGACGCTTAAAATAGCTCAGCCAAATATTTCTAAAACTGAACCCGGTAGATAAAAATTTTCAGACAAAAGTTTGACTCGAAGAAAAACATAAGATGGTGCCATTGGTTTGTCCTTGATATAGTTGTAAAGGTCAATCTATTTTTTTTAAATGGAATCATTCTAATTTTTTTTATATAAAATCGATTTCTTGCAATATTCGACATAAATTTTATAAAAATATGATATGGTTAAAAATAATTTACGAAATATTTTATATTTCAATTTGACATAATTTTACGTAAACTATGAAATAACTCGCAAAATATTCATTTTTTAATTATTTTATTATTATATATTCATTACTTTTATGCACAATATAATAACAAAAATCAATATAGGGAGAATAAAGAAAACATAATTTTTTTTATGCCAATTGATTCCTTTCATTATTTTTTATGCCAATTGATTCCTTTCATTATTATGTATAAAAGTATTGAGATAAGATAACCGAAAAATGAGTATTTATAAGATATTTCATAGTTTATTTAAAATTATACCAAATTGAAGTATATAAAATATCTCGTAAACTATTCCATTTTTGGCCGTTGTAGCCTTATAACTATTTTTTACACGAATATTGCGAAGAATTGATTTATATAAAAAAATATGATTCCATTTAAAAAAACTAGGACTGGTATTCATAGGCCAATATTCATAGTCCGATCTTATATTTAAGGTCATCTTAAGTCGAGTTAAGGTCATCTTAAGATTTCACTTAATCAAATGGCCGAAAAGACTTTTAAAATCATACTTAAAATGATCTTAAATGAGAAATTTTATAAGAACGAACTGAATACCCACCATAGTCTATTCTTGTATATAAGATCATCTTAGGTAGACAGAATTGCGGAAGTTGGCCTAAAAATTATGGAATCAATCAAAATAGAGAATACTTTTAGCTTTACTCTTCCTCATTAAACCATAGAGTTTAGTGCTCTTGCTATTCTCTCTGCTCTATTCAAGATCAAACAAATAGCCATTTTATGTCCCCCTCGACATTATAAAACTTTTGCATGAAATATTTTGTAAAAACTAATCGGTCATAAAATAAACAGAGTGGAAACTTCAAATAAACGCCCAATATATAGTAACATACACAAGACCTTGAATTTTAGGAAAGACTTTTCTACAGCGTGGATGAATTTAGGAATAGTTCAATCATCATTGAAACAATATAAAAAATCAGAAACCAGTTATTTTACGGCTCTACAATACCGTTCAAATTATCCAGATTGTTATTATAATTTAGGCATATTAGTGAGTGAAATATTAATAACATTAAAATATAATCTTATTTTTTACTATTAAACAAATAAAATAGAAAAATTTATTTTTATAGTATTTGGAACAAAAACAATATGATAAAGCACTGAAAGCTTGGATAACTGTAACTAAACAAAAACCTACACATAGACAAGCTTGGACGAATATGATAATATTATTAGATGATTTAGGTTTGTGTGTAATATCTTTAAATAGACTTTTCATATATATATATATATATATATATATATATATATATATATATATATATATATATATATATATATACTAAAATATGTCACATTCTAAGAGCTAATGTATAATTTTAGGTAAGACAGAAGAAGCATTAGAAGTGGCAAATGAAGCTGTGCAATTGATCTCAGATCATGCTGCCATTTATTTCAACATTGCCAACATTTTGGGGAAAAAAGGAAAATATGAGGAAGCAGAAATCCAGTTCAAGTTGGCAATATCGAGAAATCCTACAGATCCTATGATTTATGCAAATTTAGGTATAACAAGAAAATCTATTATTTAAAAACAAGTTATTATGTATGTATATATATATAATTAAAATCAATATTGACTAATAAAAATAAATAAATTAAAATTAAAATTTATATTATTTAGGTGTTTTATATCATCGTTGGAATAAATTAAATACAGCAAAACAAATGTATAAAAAAGCATTACAATTGAAGCCAGATTTGTCTAGTGCAAAGGACAATTTACAAAGATTGTACAAATTAGAAACATCAATAAAATAATTTTTTATGAAATTGCTTGCTATATTTTCTGAATATATTTATATCATAAATAATTGAAAAATTGACAAAACTTTACTCTCTGAATGTTACTTACTCACACGTGTTTTTACAAATTTTAGCTTTGGTATACAAGGATAATTATATGCTTTGAAATTTCCAATTTTTTTACCATTAACATAATTATAAGATATAAAGCACTTGTTACAAAAATAACTTATGTCATGTGGTATCCTATCATGTTCTGTTAAAATCCAGTGTACATTAAATATTCCACAATAAATACAATTTTTCCCAGAGGCAGGTCTTATTCTTTCTATTCTTGGGTAAGCAGATAAGGATAATACATCATTTCCAGTCACTAACCTTTTAAAAATAATTGATAATTATCAAATTATTATATTTATTTTTTTGGTAATATTAAGCATTTTAAAAATAATTCTATATGTATATTAAAATTTACCTGGCATCAGTCAATACAATTAAATGCTCACAACAACCCTGATGTTGATATACCCATGGAAAACCAAATCTTACACAAAGAGAATTTATTTGAGTATCCATGGTTGCGGTTTTAAATGGACCTATATTTCGAGGTGTTGCCCATTCTAATATAACACTACTATAATCAATGTTGGTTGATACGCTAGTATCATTATAAAATGTATCTTCAATGTAAAAAAATCCTGATTTATAGACATTCTATAATATAAACAAATATAATTTTTATAATTTACATGCAGAATATTATAAAACAGATAAAGCCTAAAATTTTAAAAATAATTACTTTTGCCATTAATCCAGGCTTTTGACGAATTGGATTTTTACTAGTGTCTGTTATAATTGATAAATCAGATTGACATGTTATCTTTTGACGTAATTCATAAAGAGTTTGACATCCTAGAATTGATGTGATACTTTTAAGTTTAAGAACTGGGACATTGGTTGTCCTAAATTTAAAAAAACGAGGCAGGCTTTCAAGTGGCTCATATACTCTACAATAAACTAAAAATTCTTCATACGGTATTACAGAATTATTATTGGGCCATTTTGATTCATTATATTTCTAAAAAAAAAAAAACAATTTATCTTATAAACTAAATTTTTATATATTCCTTTTTTCTATTTATTACTTCTAATGTTTATATACTTTTTTATAAGTAATTACTAACAATTGGAATTCCATTTTGAATTTTTGGCTTTATTAAGTTATCCTTAGATAATGTCTTTAATACTTTAATCGTTTCCAATGAAGTATTATTTAAGATATTTTCAGGCACGTTAATATATTCCTGTTTTTCCTCTTCCTCTGTATCCATTAATAATGATAAATTCTCAATACTGCAAAATTAAGTCTAATTTAATATATAAAAGTATTTTCTTTTGTAATTTTTATTTATAAGAATATAATAGTATTTACTACTCGTATATCGTAATAAAATACCTGCAATAATGTTTAATTAAAAGAGCTCTCGCCTGTGAAAGTTCAACATCCATAAGTTGGCAAATTTTTTGTTCATTTTGTTCATTTTGTTCGTTTATATTATGGCATAAAGAGGATTTTATTAATTCACTATATTGCTGAAAGTAATTCTTCAAACAAATCTTTGGTGATGCCTGACGATCATAAAGCTTATATATTTGATCCATAGCTATTTTTACGAATTAATAATTATACATTACTATTTTTACTCATCTTTTGTATTCAAAAGAAATAAACTTATTGAAAAAATACTGAAAATACTGCCAGAAGCAGCTACTGAGCATAGACTATTATTTATCGACAGGACCGGCGAGAAAATTCCAGCGTCACTATCACCAACATTGAGAAATGAATTCTTATTCAATGTAATGGTGTATGTCTAACTCCGTAAAGTTAGCCGAACCACTTTGATTTTTTTATAATTAAAATTAACTAATCGTTTGGAAATCGTGTGGAGATGATCGGAAGTCTAATTAAAACGTTTGGAGGTTCAACGTTTTTTTTAATTAAATAATTAAAATTTTGATGTAAAGTTTGCTAAACATTTTTATTTTTCGTCCAATCGAGTTAAATTAAAAAACAAGAGTTTATTCGATGCAGAATCGTTAGGTGGTCACGAATAAATTCTTTATAACGTTTGGAGGTCCATAGTTTATCCGAAAAATGAAAAAAAATCATGTGCGGTAAAATTCCAAATTCTTTTAAGGCTCATTCACACTTTGGCAGAAAAACAGAAAGCAGACAACAAAAGCCAATCAAAACTCGCGGTAGCAATTGGTTGTTGAGTAAAGAATTTCTAAAGCCTCGTCTACAATGGCCGTAGAACGTAAGGTCGCATGCAAATTGACCAATGACAGTCAAGCATTTTCGAAAATGCTTGACTGTCATTGGTCAATTTGCTTGCGACTTTACGTTCTACGGTTATTGTAGACGAGGCTTAATCCGTAGTCGAAAAATTGCTACAGATCCTTTAAAAAGTACTGCATTAACCAATCAGATTAAAGAAATCTTTACTCAATTTATTTTAATTGATCAATCAAATGTTTTTGAAACATCTGACATGTCTCCTGGATCGCAATCATATTATCATATAAAAACATTAGAAATTCTTTACTCAACAGCCAATTGCCAACGCGAGTTTTGATTGGCTTTTGTTGTCTGCTTTCTGTTTTTCTGCAAAGTGTGAATGAGCCTTAAAAGAATTTGGAATTTTACCGCACATGATGTTTTTCATTTTTCGGATAAACTATGCACCTCCAAACGTTGTAAAGAATTTATTCATGACCACCTAACGATTCTGCATCGAATAAACTCTTGTTTAACTCGATTGGACGAAAAATAAAAATGTTCGGCAAACTTTACATCAAAATTTTAATTATTTAATTAAAAAAAAAGATGAACCTCCAAACGTTTTAATTAGACTTCCAATCATCTCCACACGATTTCCAAACAATTAGTTAATTTTAATTATAAAAAAATCAAAGTGTTTCGGCTAACTTTATGAAGCTGTCCTGTCGACCCTTAAAATGGCCGCGTAATGTGGAACCAAAATGGCGGCTTTTTTCCCCCGATTGCGATTGTACTTTGTAATCTAGTGACTTTAATCTCTAGACCTATGAGATCAACTCTTATCGATATCGACAGTTATTATCTATGTATTTTATATGGTATGAGCTCTATGGAGGAAAAGTAAAATAAAATATAAAACAAGTCATCAGTATTAGCATTTGTTTAGCGATTCATCAATAACGAAGTAAGTAAATATAATAAAAAATCAAACTTCTAGTTTATTATTTCGATATAAAATATTTCTCTTACAGTATTATATATATATATATATATATATATATATATATATATAATAAACATCTTATTTTTTAATATATCAGTTTTTACCTTATTCCATAGAATAAGAAACTTCGTGATTCAATTGATGTGTAGATCTTTATTACAAACTAGATATATAATTACTTTTTGGAAAAAGATATTTTATAATATTTTAATATTAATATTTCTCAGTCACACGTTTTATTTGTATTTATGTATCTATACACACATACATACATATATATGTATATATACATTTACACACATATACATACATATTTGTCAAATAATTTCAAGATGTATTAGTGTGATAATGTGTAGCAAGGATTACTTGTTCCATGCATAAAATACAGAGTTTCTTTTAGCGTCTGGAATTCTAAAACAAGTTGTGCAAAACTAGGCCTATTTTGAGGCACTATATTCCAACAAGAGCACATAATTTTATATATATCGTGAGAAACACTATTAGGACAAGCTAGATGACATTTATCCTGAATTAAGTAACGCATCAAATCATCATTTTGTATATTAGCATATGGAAATGAACCTAGAGTTCCAATTTCCCAAAGAACAACACCAAATGACCACACGTCACTTTTGGAAGAAAAAGCATGATCGTGTATAGCTTCTGGTGACATCCAACGTATTGGGAGTTGACGAACTTTCCCTGCTATATGGTTTATTACATATATTCCATTTCGAGACAAGCCAAAATCCGAAACCTACAATTCAATCAATTCTAAATAGTTTTTCAAACCAATTGTTTAAATAATTGTAATGTAGAATTTACTACCTTGAGTGTTAGATCTGAAGTGAGGAGGATATTTCTTGCCGCCAAATCCCTATGTGTGATTCCTTTACTTTCTAAATGTTCCATTCCTCTTGCAATATCAAGTGCAAATTTTATAAATTGTCGCTTGTTGATTTCACCACATAAATCTTCATGCTTCTGTTTGTCTTTTTCAATAATATTTACATATCTAGATAGAGTCTTTTCAAAACAGTACAAGGTATAAGGTAAATCGTCCAATTCAACTCTTCTTCTAGAATGCAGATATGCAAGCAAATCTCCACCTTCCATGTACTCTAAAAGTATACATGTAGGATTATCTGGTAAAGTGCAGCAACCTATAAGACTCACTAAATGCGGGTGAGAACCAGCTGTTTTCATTATTTTGATTTCTTCTAATAGTTGACGTTTCGCTTCAGGTTCATTGGATGTGTCAGAGCATTGCAACATTTTAACAGCTATTAAGGTATTTTCGTTATTATTCAAGCTGCCCAAATATACTTTGCCAAACTGTCCTTTTCCTAATTCACATATAAAATTTATACATTTATATGGTACTTCAAATTCATTATTTTGTGTCTTGCAACAATTTTCCTGCAATGAATGCATTTGAAATTTCAAATCCGTCTGTAATAATTTGATATTTTTTTATTTACCTCCGAAGTTTTTTCAACATATGTACCGATATTGCTCTGGGAAACTAAATTTGGCCATTGTATTAACTTATAGGCAGAAAATCCAGGTATAGTTTGTTCCCTATTATTTAAAAATATAAGTTATAAGCATATAACATATTGATAAGATAGAAAAGTAATTTAACAACTTGCTACTTTACTGTTTAAATGGCCATATGAATCGAGATCCAGTTTTATTATGTATTGACACAATGCTGATAAATCCTAATATAACACAAAGAGCAACACCAGCAAGCAACAACCACTGCAACATAATTATATTACATTAATATTGATATTAATCCTTATTGTATTAATTGTCATATTTTTTAAAAAGATATATACAACAGTATTGCCATTTAATCTCTCAATTTCGTCTATATTAATAATGGTAAAACTGCCTTGAGTTCCTGAACAACCTTGGTAATCCAGTGCCTCTACTAATATTTTGTAACCATTTTTCATTTTTATATACTGATTATTAATCTTCAAATTCCAATTAAAGGTATTTTTTGTAGAGGTCACATTAATTATTTTTGTAATATTGTATATGGAATGACCTGCTTTTGATGTCGATAATGGTATGCCAATACTAGAATAATACACATCGTATTATGTTACACATAAACAATAAAACAATAGGAGAATAAAAAAATTAGATAAAACAAAAGAAATCTTACCTAATAACGTAAGAATGAATGTAAGAACGATTCGATGTAATATTCCAATTTATAATAACATTTTTTTTTATTTGAATTACTTCTACTTTTGGAATAGGCAAGGTCACTTTTGCATCCACGCAACTGCATCTATGATTTATACATTTTGGAACTGTATAGATGACCTATATAATACAACACATTTTGAAAACGTGTATATACAACATATATATGTTGTGTGTTCAATTTTACCTCGGGCAATTTTCCCATAGGCTTAGCTCTTGGATTGGCATACACCTGTATCTTATACGTACAATTTGGACGTATTTGTATTTCCGGCATATCATTCAGTAATTTATTCTGCGGCACTAACAAGCTAAATGGACCTTTACTTTGCACATTGTAGAATGCAGAACTTTCTATACATTTTATATTCTCATTTATATCGGTTTCTTTTGGAATGCATGTAATTATAATGCTATAATATATAAACATTTAAATGTATGTAATGATTTAAATATTTAAATGGTTCTTATAGATAACAACAGATTGTTTACCTATATGAAGAAGGTTGTTTTCCCATATATGGTGGTGTCCAGGATATATTCAATTTTAATGATTTGAACATATTATCATTTCCAAGATAATTTTCATCTTTTAAAGCATATACTGTAATATTTTCTACGACGCCAGCAAATCTCATTGCATTCTTTACATTTGTTGTACATATTGTGTTAAAATATAAAAACAATATAATAACTATATCATATAATATAATCCATTTGCACTGTGCAAACATCTCGTGTTATAGTTGAAATCATTATATAAACGAACAATTTAGATATTATATATTTTATTTTTATGTACTATTATAGGGATAGTACGTTGTTTTGTCGAAATTTATTGAGACAACAAGATGTCTACTTAACTTAATAAAAAATACTGTGCTTTATCTTAATTTCAAAGTCTAAATAATATTATCTCTGGCAAAACTTATCTGGATAACACTTTATCTGATAATTTTACTTTAAGTGTTTGAGAATCTTACAAATTCCTATGATAAATTGATAAACAGTGAAAATCTGTAAATATTACGTTATTTAACAAGTTAATAATTAAAAAATTATAAAAAATTGCTAAGGATAAGATTTTTAAAAGAATTAGTTTCATTCCCAATTAAATAATAACTACAATTAATGAAAGATAAAGTATCAGATTTATTCATATTAATAATTGAAAAAATTAATACATATATATACATATTACTTAAATATTCTAAATTGACATAAAATAATTTGATGTATATTGTTCCGAAAACTTTAAAAAATATTTTATATTTAATGTTCCAGGATCCAAATGGCCTCGGCTACGATGTCACCAACTGATGATGACGAGCTCACTCTTCCTCGTGCATCGATTAATAAAATAATTAAAGAAATCTTACCCCACGTGCGAGTTGCAAACGAATCCAGAGAGCTCATCCTGAATTGTTGCACAGAATTCATTCATTTATTGTCTTCCGAGGCGAATGAAATCTGTAATCAACAGCAAAAAAAAACTATAAATGCGGAACACGTTCTACAGGCACTTGAAAAACTAGGTTTTGGTGATTATAATGCGGAAGCGGAAGCTGTATTACGAGACTGTAAGGCTGTAGCGGCTAAAAGAAGACGTCAAAGTACTAGATTAGAGAATTTAGGAATTCCAGAAGAAGAATTATTTCGACAACAACAAGAATTATTTGCTAAAGCAAGGGAGGAACAAGCAGTTGCAGAGCAGCAACAATGGCAGCAATTACAAGCTGTTACACAAATGACTTCTATGCAGCAAGTTGACAGTGAACAGGAAGATTATTCATAAAATTAAAAGACAAAATTCAAAAACAATTTTGTGTACACACACGCGTACATACAATTTTGTACTTCAAGAGCAAAATATTTCTAATATATTGAACAAAACATTGTAGATAAGAAAATCGATACAGATGAAAATAATAGCCATTAAAAAATATTGAATAAAAAAAAAATGAATGTTAAAAAATGCAAATTCTATTATTCATATTAGAGTAAATTCTGTATTATAATTACATACTTTAAGCACTTTAATTTTATTTATATTATATAATTTATAAAAGCAATGTATCATATAATAAAACGAATTATACCTTTATCTCTTCTACATGTAAACAGCTTTTTTTATATTTAAGGCATTAGTCTTCCGTACTCAGATGATAGATGGCTTTTTTTTATTGCCTCCATGACTTTTAAAACATAATGGTACCTAACAATAATACCTATATTATTGTACGTATTATATGTATAATTACAAAAAGTTTCATTCTTGTATATTTTTTATTTATAAAAATGAATTAGCTTGCCTATTCTTAACTTTGTTAATATTTTAAACGTTGAATTAAAATTCAGGATTAAAAAGGAAATTGAAAATAGATATGGAGATTCATTCTTAAGTTACATTTATAATTTGATTAAAATAGAAAATATTAAATTTAAATTAAAGTATTTGATTTACCAGCTTTTTTCTGTTAATACAGATGGTGTCATTGGATTCCTATTAACTCCATGTATCTTTGTTCGTAATTTATCTATGAGAGATTTTCCACTTTCACAAAATATCATATCTTCTGCAATAAGTATAACAAAAATTAACATCATTTTCTATATGATCTAAAACTTTCTAAATGACTTAAAATGGATTTTTACCTTCTTTCCTAGAAGATATAAAAAATAAGTTTAAACCATTTTCTGTTGAACTATGGCTCATATCTATACCGCTATGAGTTTGTAGTCGAGAACTTGAAAATACTTTGTTATAAAATTCCTAGAAAAAATATAATTCTGAAAACGTAAGCACACTTAAATATATACAATTAAATTTTTAATATATTAATAGAATTAAGTAATCTCTACATTTTTAATTTTCTTTTCAACATTCATTCATATTTTAACAATTTGATATACATATATAGAATGAAAATATTGTTAGATATATATATATAATCAATTTAGAGTAAGAAAACAACCGAGACGTAATCTTATCAATGAATATTTAATGTTAAAAAAAAAGAGAACTGCAAAAAAATTAAGTTTAAATAAATTTAGCTAATTAAGAATAAGATGGTGAAAAAAATAAAAATTAAGAAGATAGAGATTTAACTGTTTCAGAAGATAAAATATATATTTAATAATATATATGACAAAGGACACCTTCATTTTGTCAATAATACTTGGTATAAAATCTTGCACTCCTACTTTGTTATGCAAAAATATAACATGTGGATAATATTCCACATAATCTTGATCCATAATAGTAGTTGAGGATGGTTTTAACATTTCTGCAGTTTGCAAAAATC